>NW_027446308.1:0-65582 GCF_038048845.1 Mixophyes fleayi | reverse complement strand
TATTGGTGAAATTTGGTCATTTGGGGGGTATAGTGAAAATTGGGGAAATTTGGTTCTTGGGGGGGTATAGTGAAAATTGGGGAAATTTGGTCCCTTGGGGGGTATTGTGAAAATAGGTGAAATTTGGTCCTTTGGGGGAGGTATTGTGAAAATTGCTGAAATTTAGTGCTTTCGGGGTTATTGTGAAAATTGGTGAAATTTGGTCCTTTGGGGGTTATAGTGAAAATTGGTGAAATGTGGTCCTTTGGGGGCGGTATTGTGTAAATTGGTGAAATTTGGTCATTTGGGGGTATTGTGAAAATTGGTGAAATTTGGTACTTTGGGGGGCTATTGTGAAAATTTCGGAAATTTGGTCCTTTGCGGGGGTATTGTAAAAATTGCTGAAATTTGGTCCTTTGGGGGGGTATTGTGAAAATTAGTGAAATTTGGTACTTTGGGGGGTATTGTGAAAATAGGGGAAATTTGGTCCTTTGGGGGTTGGGGGGTATTGTAAAAATTGGTGAAATGTGGTCCTTTTGGGAGGTATTGTGAAAATTGGTGAAATGTGGTCCTTTGGGGGTGTATTGTGAAAATTGGTGAAATGTGGTCCTTTGGGGGGGTATTGTAAAAATTAGTGAAATGTGGTCCTTTGGGGGGGTATTATGAAAATTTGTGAAATTTGGTCCTTTGGGGGGGTATAGTGAAAATTGCTGAAATTTGGTCCCTTGGGGGTGTATTGTGAGAATTGGGGAAATTTGGTCCCTTGCAGGGGTATTGTGAAAATTGATGAAATGTATTCCTTTGGGGGGGGTTTGTGAAAATTGCTGAAAATTGGTCCTTTGGGGGGTATTATGAAAATTGGGGAAATTTGGTCCTTTGGAGGGATATTGTAAAAATTGTTGAAATGTGGTCCTTTGGGGGCGGTATTGTGAAAATTGGTGAAATTTGGTCCTTTGGGGGGTATTGTGAAAATTGGTGAAATTTGGTCCCTTGGGAGAGTATTGTGAAAATTGTTGAAATTTGGTCCCTTGGGGGTATTGTGAAATATGTTTAAATTTGGTCCTTTGGGGGGGTATTGTGAAAATTGCTGAAATTTGGTCCTTTGGGGGGGTATTATGAAAATTGGGGAAATTTGGTCCCTTGAAGGGGGTATTGTGAAAATTGGTAAAATTTGGTCCTTTTGGGGGTATAGTGAAAATTGGTGAAATGTGGTCCTTTGGGAGGGAGTATTGTGAAAATTGCTGAAATTTAGTCCCTTGGGAGTGTATTATGAAAATTGGGGAAATTTGGTCCTTTGGGGTGGGGGGTATTGTGAAATTTGTGAAATGTGGTCCTTTGGGGGGGGGGGGGGTATTGTGAAAATTGCTGAAATTTGGTCCTTTGGGGGGTATTATGAAAATTGGGGAAATTTGGTCCTTTGGGGGGGGGGGGTATAGTGAAAATTGCTTAAATTTGGTCCTTTGGGGGGGTATTGTGAAAATTGGTAAAATGTGGTCCTTTGGGGGGTATTGTGAAAATTGCTGAAATTTAGTCCTTTGGGGGGGTATTATGAAAATTGGGGAAATTTGGTCCTTTGGGGGGGGTATAGTGAAAATTGGTTAAATTTGGTCCTTTGGGGGGTATTGTGAAAATTGGTGAAATTTGGTCCCTTGGGGGGGTTTTGTGAAAATTGGTGAAATTTGGTCTCTTGGGGGGGTTTTGTGAAAATTGGTGAAATGGTGTCCCTGGGGGGGGGGTGTAGTGAAAATTGGTAAAATTTAGTCCCTTGGGGGGTATTGTGAAAATTGGGGAAATTTGGTCCTTTGGGGGGGTATAGTGAGAATTGTTGAAATTTGGTCCTTTGGGGGGTATTGTGAAAATATGGGAAATTTGGTCATTGGTGGGAGTATAGTGAAAGTTGGTGAAATTTAGTCCTTTGGGGGGGTATTGTGAAAATTGCTGAAATGTGGTCCTTTGGGGGGGTATTGTAAAAATTGGTGAAATTTGGTCCTTTGGGAGGTATTGTGAAAATTGGTGAAAATTGGTCCCTTGGGGGGTATTGTGAAAATTGGGGATATTTGGTCTTGGGGGGGGGGAGATATAGTGAAAATTGGTGAAATGTGGTCCCTTGGGGGTTTTGTGAAAATTGGGAAAATTTGGTCCTTTGGGGGGTATTGTAAAGATTGGTAAAATTTAGTCCTTTGGGGGTATTGTGAAAATTACTGAAATTTGGTCCTTTGGGGGTATTGTGAAAATTGGTGAAATTTGGTTCTTTAGGGGGCTATTGTGAAAATTGCGGAAATTTGGTCCTTTGGGGGGTATTGTAAAAATGGCTGAAATTTGGTCCTTTGGGGGGGTATTGTGAAAATTGCTGAAATTTGGTCCTTTGGGGGGGTATTATAAAAATTGGGGAAATTTGGTCCCTTGAAGGGGGTATTGTGAAAATTGGTAAAATTTGTTCCTTTTGGGGGTATAGTGAAAATTGGTGAAATGTGGTCCTTTGGGAGGGGGGTATTGTGAAAATTGATGAAATTTAGTCCCTTGGGGGTGTATTGTGAAAATTGGGGAAATTTGGTCCTTTGGGGTGGGGGGTATTGTGAAATTTCTGAAATGTGGTCCTTTGGGGGGTATTGTGAAAATTCGAGAAATTTGGTCCTTTGGGGGCTATTGTGAAAATTGTGGAAATTTGGTCCTTTGGGGGGGATTGTAAAAATTGCTGAAATGTGGTCCTTTGGGGGGTATAGTGAAAATTGGGGAAATTTGGTTCTTGGGGGGTATAATGAAAATTGGGGAAATTTGGTCCCTTGGGGGGTATTGTGAAAATAGGTGAAATTTGGTCCTTTGGTGGGGGTATTGTGAAAATTGCTGAAATTTAGTGCTTTGGGGGTTATTGTGAAAATTGCTGAAATTTGGTCCTTTTGGGGGTATAGTGAAAATTGGTGAAATGTGGTCCTTTGGGGGGGTATTGTGAAAATTGGTAAAATGTGGTCCTTTGGGGGAGTATTGTGAAAATTGTTGAAATTTGGTCCTTTGGGGGGATATTGTAAACATTGTTGAAATGTGGTCCTTTGGGGGCTATTGTGAAAATTGTGGACATTTGGTCCTTTGGGGGGTATTGTAAAAATTGCTGAAATGTGGTCCTTTGGGGGGTATAGTGAAAATTGGGGAAATTTGGTTCTTGGGGGGGTATAGTGAAAATTGGGGAAATTTGGTCCCTTGGCGGGGTATTGTGAAAATAGGTGAAATTTGGTCCTTTGGGGGAGGTATTGTGAAAATTGCTGAAATTTAGTGCTTTGGGGGTTATTGTGAAAATTGGTGAAATTTGGTCCTTTGGGGGGGGTATAGTGAAAATTGGTGAAATGTGGTCCTTTGGGGGGTATTGTGAAAATTGGTAAAATGTGGTCCTTTGGGGGAGTATTGTGAAAATTGTTGAAATTTGGTCCTTTGGGGGGATATTGTAAACATTGTTGAAATGTGGTCCTTTGGGGGCGGTATTGTGAAAATTGGTGAAATTTGGTCCTTTGGGGGGTATTGTGAAAATTGGTGAAATTTGGTCCTTTGGGGGGGTATTGTGAAAATTGGTGAAATGTGGTCCTTTGGGGGGTATTGTGAAACTTGGTGAAATTTGGTCCTTTGGGGGAGTATTGTGAAAATTGGTCATTTTGGAGGGGGTATTGTGAAAATTGGTTAAATGTGGTCCTTTGGGGGGTATTGTGAAAATTTCTGAAATTTGGTCCTTTGGGGGGTATTGTGAAAATTGGTGAAATTTGGTCCTTTGGGGGTATTGTAAAAATTGCTGAAATTTGGTCCTTTGGGGGGGTATAGGGAGAATTGGTGAAATTTGGTCCTTTGGGGGGGGGGGTATTGTGAAAATTGGTGAATTGTGGTCCTTTGGGGTGGGTAATGTAAAAATTGGTGAAATTTGGTCCTTTGGGGGGTATTGTGTAAATTGGTGAAATTTGGTCATTTGGGGGGTATAGTGAAAATTGGGGAAATTTGGTTCTTGGGGGGGTATAGTGAAAATTGGGGAAATTTGGTCCCTTGGGGGGTATTGTGAAAATAGGTGAAATTTGGTCCTTTGGGGGAGGTATTGTGAAAATTGCTGAAATTTAGTGCTTTCGGGGTTATTGTGAAAATTGGTGAAATTTGGTCCTTTGGGGGTTATAGTGAAAATTGGTGAAATGTGGTCCTTTGGGGGCGGTATTGTGTAAATTGGTGAAATTTGGTCATTTGGGGGTATTGTGAAAATTGGTGAAATTTGGTACTTTGGGGGGCTATTGTGAAAATTGCGGAAATTTGGTCCTTTGCGGGGGTATTGTAAAAATTGCTGAAATTTGGTCCTTTGGGGGGGTATTGTGAAAATTAGTGAAATTTGGTACTTTGGGGGGTATTGTGAAAATAGGGGAAATTTGGTCCTTTGGGGGTTGGGGGGTATTGTAAAAATTGGTGAAATGTGGTCCTTTTGGGAGGTATTGTGAAAATTGGTGAAATGTGGTCCTTTGGGGGTGTATTGTGAAAATTGGTGAAATGTGGTCCTTTGGGGGTTGTGGTCCTTTGGGGGGGTATTATGAAAATTTGTGAAATTTGGTCCTTTGGGGGGGTATAGTGAAAATTGCTGAAATTTGGTCCCTTGGGGGTGTATTGTGAGAATTGGGGAAATTTGGTCCCTTGCAGGGGTATTGTGAAAATTGATGAAATGTGGTCCTTTGGGGGGGGGGGGTTTGTGAAAATTGCTGAAATTTGGTCCTTTGGGGGGTATTATGAAAATTGGGGAAATTTGGTCCTTTGGAGGGATATTGTAAAAATTGTTGAAATGTGGTCCTTTGGGGGCGGTATTGTGAAAATTGGTGAAATTTGGTCCTTTGGGGGGTATTGTGAAAATTGGTGAAATTTGGTCCCTTGGGAGAGTATTGTGAAAATTGTTGAAATTTGGTCCTTTGGGGGATATTGTAAAAATTGTTGAAATGTGGTCCTTTGGGGCGGTATTGTGAAAATTGGTGAAATTTGGTCCTTTGGGGGGGTATTGTGAAAATTGGTGAAATTTGGTCCCTTTGGGGGGTATAGTGAAAATTGGTGAAATTTGGTCCCTTGGGGGGTATTGTGAAAATTGGTGAAATTTGGTCCCTTGGGGGTATTGTGAAATATGTTTAAATTTGGTCCTTTGGGGGGGGTATTGTGAAAATTGCTGAAATTTGGTCCTTTGGGGGGGGTATTATGAAAATTGGGGAAATTTGGTCCCTTGAAGGGGGTATTGTGAAAATTGGTAAAATTTGGTCCTTTTGGGGGTATAGTGAAAATTGGTGAAATGTGGTCCTTTGGGAGGGAGTATTGTGAAAATTGCTGAAATTTAGTCCCTTGGGAGTGTATTATGAAAATTGGGGAAATTTGGTCCTTTGGGGTGGGGGGTATTGTGAAATTTGTGAAATGTGGTCCTTTGGGGGGGGGGGGGGTATTGTGAAAATTGCTGAAATTTGGTCCTTTGGGGGGTATTATGAAAATTGGGGAAATTTGGTCCTTTGGGGGGGGGTATAGTGAAAATTGCTTAAATTTGGTCCTTTGGGGGGGTATTGTGAAAATTGGTAAAATGTGGTCCTTTGGGGGGTATTGTGAAAATTGCTGAAATTTGGTCCTTTGGGGGGGGTATTATGAAAATTGGTGAAATGTGGTCCCTGGGGGGGGGGGGTGTAGTGAAAATTGGTAAAATTTAGTCCCTTGGGGGGTATTGTGAAAATTGGGAAAATTTGGTCCTTTGGGGGGGTATAGTGAGAATTGTTGAAATTTGGTCCTTTGGGGTGTATTGTGAAAATATGGGAAATTTGGTCATTGGTGGGAGTATAGTGAAAGTTGGTGAAATTTAGTCTTTTGGGGGGGGTATTGTGAAAATTGCTGAAATGTGGTCCTTTGGGGGGGTATTGTAAAAATTGGTGAAATTTGGTCCTTTGGGAGGTATTGTGAAAATTGGTGAAAATTGGTCCCTTGGGGGGTATTGTGAAAATTGGGGATATTTGGTCTTGGGGGGGGGGAGATATAGTAAAAATTGGTGAAATTTGGTCCCTTGGGGGTTTTGTGAAAATTGGGAAAATTTGGTCCTTTGGGGGGTATTGTAAAGATTGGTGAAATTTAGTCCTTTGGGGGTATTGTGAAAATTGCTGAAATTTGGTCCTTTGGGGGTATTGTGAAAATTGGTGAAATTTGGTTCTTTAGGGGGCTATTGTGAAAATTGCGGAAATTTGGTCCTTTGGGGGGTATTGTAAAAATTGCTGAAATTTGGTCCTTTGGGGGGGTATTGTGAAAATTGCTGAAATTTGGTCCTTTGGGTGGATATTGTAAACATTGTTGAAATGTGGTCCTTTGGGCGCGGTATTGTAAAAATTGGTGAAACTTGGTCCTTTGGGGGGTATTGTGAAAATTGGTGAAATTTGGTCCTTTGGGGGGTATAGTGAAAATTGGTGAAATGTGGTCCTTTGGGGGGATATTGTGAAAATTGGTAAAATGTGGTTCTTTGGGGGGGGTATTGTGAAAATTGGTGAAATGTGGTCCTTTGGGAGGGGGGGTATTGTGAAAATTGGTGAAATGTGGTCCTTTGGGGGGTATTGTAAAAATTGGTAAAATTTGGTCCTTTGGGGGGGTATTATGAAAATTTGTTAAATTTGGTCCTTTGGGGGGGTATAGTGAAAATTGCTGAAATTTGGTCGCTTGGGGGTGTATTGTGAAAATTGGGGAAATTTGGTCGCTTGGGGGTGTATTGTGAAAATTGGGGAAATTTGGTCCCTTACGGGGGTATTGTGAAAATTGCTGAAATGTGGTCCTTTGGGGGGGGGGGTTATTGTGAATATTGGCGAAATTTGGTCCTTTGCGGGGGTATAGTGAAAATTGGTGCAATGTGGTCCTTTGGGGTGGGTATTGTGAAAATTGGTGAAATTTGGACCTTTGGGGGGGTATATTGAAAATTG
Source organism: Mixophyes fleayi (assembly GCF_038048845.1). Taxonomy (NCBI): domain Eukaryota; kingdom Metazoa; phylum Chordata; class Amphibia; order Anura; family Limnodynastidae; genus Mixophyes; species Mixophyes fleayi. Next base: position 58,671 of record NW_027446308.1, on the reverse strand, counting down.
GTGAAATGTGGTCCTTTGGGGGGGTATTGTGAAAATTGGGGAAATTTGGTCCCTTGCAGGGGTATTGTGAAAATTGATGAAATGTGGTCCTTTGGGGGGGGGGGGTTTGTGAAAATTGCTGAAATTTGGTCCTTTGGGGGGTATTATGAAAATTGGTGAAATTTGGTCCTTTGGGGGGTATTGTGAAAATTGGTGAAATTTGGTCCCTTGGGAGAGTATTGTGAAAATTGTTGAAATTTGGTCCTTTGGGGGATATTGTAAAAATTGTTGAAATGTGGTCCTTTGGGGCGGTATTGTGAAAATTGGTGAAATTTGGTCCTTTGGGGGGGTATTGTGAAAATTGGTGAAATTTGGTCCCTTTGTGGGGTATAGTGAAAATTGGTGAAATTTGGTCCCTTGGAGGGTATTGTGAAAATTGGTGAAATTTGGTCCCTTGGGGGTATTGTGAAATATGTTTAAATTTGGTCCTTTGGGGGGGTATTGTGAAAATTGCTGAAATTTGGTCCTTTGGGGGGGGTATTATGAAAATTGGGGAAATTTGGTCCCTTGAAGGGGGTATTGTGAAAATTGGTAAAATTTGGTCCTTTTGGGGGTATAGTGAAAATTGGTGAAATGTGGTCCTTTGGGAGGGAGTATTGTGAAAATTGCTGAAATTTAGTCCCTTGGGAGTGTATTATGAAAATTGGGGAAATTTGGTCCTTTGGGGTGGGGAGTATTGTGAAATTTGTGAAATGTGGTCCTTTGGGGGGGGGGGGGGTATTGTGAAAATTGCTGAAATTTGGTCCTTTGGGGGGTATTATGAAAATTGGGGAAATTTGGTCCTTTGGGGGGGGTATAGTGAAAATTGCTTAAATTTGGTCCTTTGGGGGGGTATTGTGAAAATTGGTAAAATGTGGTCCTTTGGGGGGGTATTGTGAAAATTGCTGAAATTTGGTCCTTTGGGGGGGTATTATGAAAATTGGTGAAATGTGGTCCCTGGGGGGGGGGGTGTAGTGAAAATTGGTAAAATTTAGTCCCTTGGGGGGTATTGTGAAAATTGGGGAAATTTGGTCCTTTGGGGGGGGTATAGTGAGAATTGTTGAAATTTGGTCCTTTGGGGGGTATTGTGAAAATATGGGAAATTTGGTCATTGGTGGGAGTATAGTGAAAGTTGGTGAAATTTAGTCTTTTGGGGGGGTATTGTGAAAATTGCTGAAATGTGGTCCTTTGGGGGGGTATTGTAAAAATTGGTGAAATTTGGTTAAATTTGGTCCTTTGGGAGGTATTGTGAAAATTGGTGAAAATTGGTCCCTTGGGGGGTATTGTGAAAATTGGGGATATTTGGTCTTGGGGGGGGAGATATAGTAAAAATTGGTGAAATTTGGTCCCTTGGGGGTTTTGTGAAAATTGGGAAAATTTGGTCCTTTGGGGGGTATTGTAAAGATTGGTGAAATTTAGTCCTTTGGGGGTATTGTGAAAATTGCTGAAATTTGGTCCTTTGGGGGTATTGTGAAAATTGGTGAAATTTGGTTCTTTAGGGGGCTATTGTGAAAATTGCGGAAATTTGGTCCTTTGGGGGGTATTGTAAAAATTGCTGAAATTTGGTCCTTTGGGGGGGTATTGTGAAAATTGCTGAAATTTGGTCCTTTGGGTGGATATTGTAAACATTGTTGAAATGTGGTCCTTTGGGCGCGGTATTGTAAAAATTGGTGAAACTTGGTCCTTTGGGGGGTATTGTGAAAATTGGTGAAATTTGGTCCTTTGGGGGGTATAGTGAAAATTGGTGAAATGTGGTCCTTTGGGGGGATATTGTGAAAATTGGTAAAATGTGGTCCTTTGGGGGGGTATTGTGAAAATTGGTGAAATGTGGTCCTTTGGGAGGGGGGGTATTGTGAAAATTGGTGAAATGTGGTCCTTTGGGGGGTATTGTGAAAATTGGTAAAATTTGGTCCTTTGGGGGGGTATTATGAAAATTTGTTAAATTTGGTCCTTTGGGGGGGTATAGTGAAAATTGCTGAAATTTGGTCGCTTGGGGGTGTATTGTGAAAATTGGGGAAATTTGGTCGCTTGGGGGTGTATTGTGAAAATTGGGGAAATTTGGTCCCTTACGGGGGTATTGTGAAAATTGCTGAAATGTGGTCCTTTGGGGGGGGGGTTATTGTGAATATTGGCGAAATTTGGTCCTTTGCGGGGGTATAGTGAAAATTGGTGCAATGTGGTCCTTTGGGGTGGGTATTGTGAAAATTGGTGAAATTTGGACCTTTGGGGGGGTATAGTGAAAATTGGTGAAATGTGGTCCTTTGGGGGGGTATTGTGAAAATTGGTAAAATGTGGTCCTTTGGGGGGGTATTGTGAAAATTGGTGAAATGTGGTCCTTTGGGAGGGGGGGTATTGTGAAAATTGGTGAATTGTGGTCCTTTGGTGCGGGTATTGTAAAAATTGGTGAAATTTGGTCCTTTGGGGGGTATTGTGAAAATTGGTAAAATTTGGTCCTTTGGGGGGGTATTATGAAAACTTGTTAAATTTGGTCCTTTGGGGGGGTATAGTGAAAATTGCTGAAATTTGGTCGCTTGGGGGTGTATTGTGAAAATTGGGGAAATTTGGTCCCTTACGGGGGTATTGTGAAAATTGCTGAAATGTGGTCCTTTGGGGGGGGGGTATTGTGAAAATTGCCGAAATTTGGACCTTTGGGGGGTGTTATGAAAATTGGGGAAATTTTGTCCTTTGGGGGGGTATAGTGAAAATTGGTGAAATTTGGTCCTTTGGGGGGGGTATTGTGAAAATTGGTAAAATGTGGTCCTTTGGGGGGGTATTGTGAAAATTTGAGAAATTTGGTCCTTTGGGGGCTATTGTGAAAATTGTGGAAATTTGGTCCTTTGGGGGGGATTGTAAAAATTGCTGAAATGTGGTCCTTTGGGGGGTATAGTGAAAATTGGGGAAATTTGGTTCTTGGGGGGGTATAATGAAAATTGGGGAAATTTGGTCCCTTGGGGGGTATTGTGAAAATAGGTGAAATTTGGTCCTTTGGTGGGGGTATTGTGAAAATTGCTGAAATTTAGTGCTTTGGGGGTTATTGTGAAAATTGGTGAAATTTGGTCCTTTGGGGGGGTATAGTGAAAATTGGTGAAATGTGGTCCTTTGGGGGGGTATTGTGAAAATTGGTAAAATGTGGTCCTTTGGGGGAGTATTGTGAAAATTGTTGAAATTTGGTCCTTTGGGGGGATATTGTAAACATTGTTGAAATGTGGTCCTTTGGGGGCTATTGTGAAAATTGTGGAAATTTTGTCCTTTGGGGGGGTATTGTAAAAATTGCTGAAATGTGGTCCTTTGGGGGGTATAGTGAAAATTGGGGAAATTTGGTTCTTGGGGGGGTATAGTGAAAATTGGGGAAATTTGGTCCTTTGGGGGGGTATTGTGAAAATTAAGGAAATTTGGTCCTTTGGGGGTATTGTAAAAATTGCAGAAATTTGGTCCTTTGGGGGGGTATAGGGAAAATTGGTGAATTGTGGTCCTTTGGGGTGGGTAATGTAAAAATTGGTGAAATTTGGTCCTTTGGGGGGTATTGTGTAAATTGGTGAAATTTGGTCATTTGGGGGTATTGTGAAAATTGGTGAAATTTGGTACTTTGGGGGCTATTGTGAAAATTGGTGAAATTTGGTCCTTTGGGGGGGTATTGTAAAAATTGCTGAAATTTGGTCCTTTGGGGGGTATAGTGAAAATTGGGGAAATTTGGTTCTTGGGGGGGTATAGTGAAAATTGGGGAAATTTGGTCCCTTGGGGGTATTGTGAAAATAGGTGAAATTTGGTCCTTTGGGGGAGGTATTGTGAAAATTGCTGAAATTTATTGCTTTGGGGGTTATTGTGAAAATTGGTGAAATTTGGTCCTTTGGGGGGTTATAGTGAAAATTGGTGAAATGTGGTCCTTTGGGGGCGGTATTGTGAAAATTGGTAAAATGTGGTCCTTTGGGGGGGTATTGTGAAAATTGGTGAAATGTGGTCTTTTGGGAGGGGGGGTATTGTGAAAATTGGTGAAATGTGGTCCTTTGGGGGGTATTGTGAAAATTGGTAAAATTTGGTCCTTTGGGGGGGTATTATGAAAATTTGTTAAATTTGGTCCTTTGGGGGGGTATAGTGAAAATTGCTGAAATTTGGTCGCTTGGGGGTGTATTGTGAAAATTGGGGAAATTTGGTCGCTTGGGGGTGTATTGTGAAAATTGGGGAAATTTGGTCCCTTACGGGGGTATTGTGAAAATTGCTGAAATGTGGTCCTTTGGGGGGGGGGGTTATTGTGAATATTGGCGAAATTTGGTCCTTTGCGGGGGTATAGTGAGAAATTGGTGCAATGTGGTCCTTTGGGGTGGGTATTGTGAAAATTGGTGAAATTTGGACCTTTGGGGGGGTATAGTGAAAATTGGTGAAATGTGGTCCTTTGGGGGGGTATTGTGAAAATTGGTAAAATGTGGTCCTTTGGGGGGTATTGTGAAAATTGGTGAAATGTGGTCCTTTGGGAGGGGGCTATTGTGAAAATTGGTGAATTGTGGTCCTTTGGTGCGGGTATTGTAAAAATTGGTGAAATTTGGTCCTTTGGGGGGTATTGTGAAAATTGGTAAAATTTGGTCCTTTGGGGGGGTATTATGAAAACTTGTTAAATTTGGTCCTTTGGGGGGGTATAGTGAAAATTGCTGAAATTTGGTCGCTTGGGGGTGTATTGTGAAAATTGGGGAAATTTGGTCCCTTACGGGGGTATTGTGAAAATTGCTGAAATGTGGTCCTTTGGGGGGGGGGGGGTATTGTGAAAATTGCCGAAATTTGGTCCTTTGGGGGGTGTTATGAAAATTGGGGAAATTTTGTCCTTTGGGGGGGTATAGTGAAAATTGGTGAAATTTGGTCCTTTGGGGGGGGTATTGTGAAAATTGGTAAAATGTGGTCCTTTGGGGGGGTATTGTGAAAATTCGAGAAATTTGGTCCTTTGGGGGCTATTGTGAAAATTGTGGAAATTTGGTCCTTTGGGGGGGATTGTAAAAATTGCTGAAATGTGGTCCTTTGGGGGGTATAGTGAAAATTGGGGAAATTTGGTTCTTGGGGGGGTATAATGAAAATTAGGGAAATGTGGTCCTTTGGGGGCTATTGTGAAAATTGTGGAAATTTGGTCCTTTGGGGGGGTATTGTAAAAATTGCTGAAATGTGGTCCTTTGGGGGGTATAGTGAAAATTGGGGAAATTTGGTTCTTGGGGGGGTATAGTGAAAATTGGGGAAATTTGGTCCTTTGGGGGGGTATTGTGAAAATTAGTGAAATTTGGTCCTTTGGGGGTATTGTAAAAATTGCAGAAATTTGGTCCTTTGGGGGGATATAGGGAAAATTGGTGAATTGTGGTCCTTTGGGGTGGGTAATGTAAAAATTGGTGAAATTTGGTCCTTTGGGGGGTATTGTGTAAATTGGTGAAATTTGGTCATTTGGGGGTATTGTGAAAATTGGTGAAATTTGGTACTTTGGGGGCTATTGTGAAAATTGGTGAAATTTGGTCCTTTGGGGGGGTATTGTAAAAATTGCTGAAATTTGGTCCTTTGGGGGGTATAGTGAAAATTGGGGAAATTTGGTTCTTGGGGGGGTATAGTGAAAATTGGGGAAATTTGGTCCCTTGGGGGTATTGTGAAAATAGGTGAAATTTGGTCCTTTGGGGGAGGTATTGTGAAAATTGCTGAAATTTATTGCTTTGGGGGTTATTGTGAAAATTGGTGAAATTTGGTCATTTGGGGGGTTATAGTGAAAATTGGTGAAATGTGGTCCTTTGGGGGCGGTATTGTGAAAATTGGTGAAATTTGGTCCTTTGGGGGGTATTGTGAAAATTGGTGAAATTTGGTCCTTTGGGGGGGTATTGTGAAAATTGGTAAAATGTGGTCCTTTGGGGGTTATTGTGAAAATTGCTGAAATTTGGTCCTTTGGGGGGTATTGTGAAAATTGCTGAAATTTGGTCCTTTGGGGGGATATTGTAAAAATTGTTGAAAATTGGTCCTTTGGGGGCGGTATATTTGAAAATTGGTAAAATTTGTTCCTTTGGGGTTGTATTGTGAAAATTGGTGAAATTTGGTCCCTTGGGGGGGTATTGTGAAAATTGGTGAAATGTGGTCCCTGGGGGGGTGTAGTAAAAATTGGTGAAATTTAGTCCCTTGGGGGGTATTGTGAAAATTGGGGAAATTTGGTCCTTTGGGGGGGTATAGTGAGAATTAGTGAAATTTGGTCCTTTGGGGGGGTATTGTGAAAATATGGGAAATTTGGTCCTTTGGGGGGGTATTGTGAAAATATGGGAAATTTGGTCATTGGGGGGGTATAGTGAAAGTTGATGAAATGTGGTCCTTTGGGGGGTATTGTGAAAATTGGTGAAATTTGGTCCCTTGGGGGGTATTGTGAAAATTGGGGAAATTTGGTCTTTGGGGGGGGAGGTATAGTGAAAATTTGTGAAATTTGGTCCTTTGGAGGGGTATTTTGAAAATTGGTGAAATTTGGTCCTTTGGGGGGGTATTGTGAAAATTGGTGAAATTTGGTGCTTTGGGGGGGGTATTGTGAAAATTGGTGAAATTTGGTCATTTACGGGGGTATAGTGAAAATTGCTGAAATGTGGTCCTTTGGGGGGGCATTGTGAAAATGGGTAAAATTTGGTCCCTAGTGGGGTTTAGTAAAAAATTGGTGAAATTTGGTCCCTTGGGGGGTTTTGTGAAAATTGGGAAAATTTGGTCCTTTGGGGGGGTATTGTAAAGATTGGTGAAATTTAGTCCTTTGGGGGTATTGTGAAAATTGGGGAAATTTGGTTCTTGGGGGGGTATAGTGAAAATTGGGGAAATTTGGTCCTTTGGGGGGGTATTGTGAAAATTAGTGAAATTTGGTCCTTTGGGGGTATTGTAAAAATTGCAGAAATTTGGTCCTTTGGGGGGGTATAGGGAAAATTGGTGAATTGTGGTCCTTTGGGGTGGGTAATGTAAAAATTGGTGAAATTTGGTCCTTTGGGGGGTATTGTGTAAATTGGTGAAATTTGGTCATTTGGGGGTATTGTGAAAATTGGTGAAATTTGGTACTTTGGGGGCTATTGTGAAAATTGGTGAAATTTGGTCCTTTGGGGGGGGTATTGTAAAAATTGCTGAAATTTGGTCCTTTGGGGGGTATAGTGAAAATTGGGGAAATTTGGTTCTTGGGGGGTATAGTGAAAATTGGGGAAATTTGGTCCCTTGGGGGTATTGTGAAAATAGGTGAAATTTGGTCCTTTGGGGGAGGTATTGTGAAAATTGCTGAAATTTATTGCTTTGGGGGTTATTGTGAAAATTGGTGAAATTTGGTCCTTTGGGGGGTTATAGTGAAAATTGGTGAAATGTGGTCCTTTGGGGGGATATTGTAAACATTGTTGAAATGTGGTCCTTTGGGGGCTATTGTGAAAATTGTGGAAATTTGGTCCTTTGGGGGGGTATTGTAAAAATTGCTGAAATGTGGTCCTTTGGGGGGTATAGTGAAAATTGGGGAAATTTGGTTCTTGGGGGGGTATAGTGAAAATTGGGGAAATTTGGTCCTTTGGGGGGGTATTGTGAAAATTAGTGAAATTTGGTCCTTTGGGGGTATTGTAAAAATTGCAGAAATTTGGTCCTTTGGGGGGGTATAGGGAAAATTGGTGAATTGTGGTCCTTTGGGGTGGGTAATGTAAAAATTGGTGAAATTTGGTCCTTTGGGGGGTATTGTGTAAATTGGTGAAATTTGGTCATTTGGGGGTATTGTGAAAATTGGTGAAATTTGGTACTTTGGGGGCTATTGTGAAAATTGGTGAAATTTGGTCCTTTGGGGTGTATAGTGAAAATTGGGGAAATTTGGTTCTTGGGGGGGTATAGTGAAAATTGGGGAAATTTGGTCCCTTGGGGGTATTGTGAAAATAGGTGAAATTTGGTCCTTTGGGGGAGGTATTGTGAAAATTGCTGAAATTTATTGCTTTGGGGGTTATTGTGAAAATTGGTGAAATTTGGTCCTTTGGGGGGTTATAGTGAAAATTGGTGAAATGTGGTCCTTTGGGGGCGGTATTGTGAAAATTGGTAAAATGTGGTCCTTTGGGGGGGTATTGTGAAAATTGGTGAAATGTGGTCCTTTGGGAGGGGGGGGTATTGTGAAAATTGGTGAAATGTGGTCCTTTGGGGGGTATTGTGAAAATTGGTAAAATTTGGTCCTTTGGGGGGGTATTATGAAAATTTGTTAAATTTGGTCCTTTGGGGGGGTATAGTGAAAATTGCTGAAATTTGGTCGCTTGGGGGTGTATTGTGAAAATTGGGGAAATTTGGTCGCTTGGGGGTGTATTGTGAAAATTGGGGAAATTTGGTCCCTTACGGGGGTATTGTGAAAATTGCTGAAATGTGGTCCTTTGGGGGGGGGTTATTGTGAATATTGGCGAAATTTGGTCCTTTGCGGGGGTATAGTGAAAATTGGTGCAATGTGGTCCTTTGGGGTGGGTATTGTGAAAATTGGTGAAATTTGGACCTTTGGGGGGGTATAGTGAAAATTGGTGAAATGTGGTCCTTTGGGGGGTATTGTGAAAATTGGTAAAATGTGGTCCTTTGGGGGGGTATTGTGAAAATTGGTGAAATGTGGTCCTTTGGGAGGGGGGGTATTGTGAAAATTGGTGAATTGTGGTCCTTTGGTGCGGGTATTGTAAAAATTGGTGAAATTTGGTCCTTTGGGGGGTATTGTGAAAATTGGTAAAATTTGGTCCTTTGGGGGGGTATTATGAAAACTTGTTAAATTTGGTCCTTTGGGGGGGTATAGTGAAAATTGCTGAAATTTGGTCGCTTGGGGGTGTATTGTGAAAATTGGGGAAATTTGGTCCCTTACGGGGGTATTGTGAAAATTGCTGAAATGTGGTCCTTTGGGGGGGGGGTATTGTGAAAATTGCCGAAATTTGGTCCTTTGGGGGGTGTTATGAAAATTGGGGAAATTTTGTCCTTTGGGGGGGTATAGTGAAAATTGGTGAAATTTGGTCCTTTGGGGGGGGGTATTGTGAAAATTGGTAAAATGTGGTCCTTTGGGGGGGTATTGTGAAAATTCGAGAAATTTGGTCCTTTGGGGGCTATTGTGAAAATTGTGGAAATTTGGTCCTTTGGGGGGGATTGTAAAAATTGCTGAAATGTGGTCCTTTGGGGGGTATAGTGAAAATTGGGGAAATTTGGTCCCTTACGGGGGTATTGTGAAAATTGCTGAAATGTGGTCCTTTGGGGGGGGGTTATTGTGAATATTGGCGAAATTTGGTCCTTTGCGGGGGTATAGTGAAAATTGGTGCAATGTGGTCCTTTGGGGTGGGTATTGTGAAAATTGGTGAAATTTGGACCTTTGGGGGGGTATAGTGAAAATTGGTGAAATGTGGTCCTTTGGGGGGGTATTGTGAAAATTGGTAAAATGTGGTCCTTTGGGGGGGTATTGTGAAAATTGGTGAAATGTGGTCCTTTGGGAGGGGGGGTATTGTGAAAATTGGTGAATTGTGGTCCTTTGGTGCGGGTATTGTAAAAATTGGTGAAATTTGGTCCTTTGGGGGGTATTGTGAAAATTGGTAAAATTTGGTCCTTTGGGGGGGTATTATGAAAACTTGTTAAATTTGGTCCTTTGGGGGGGTATAGTGAAAATTGCTGAAATTTGGTCGCTTGGGGGTGTATTGTGAAAATTGGGGAAATTTGGTCCCTTACGGGGGTATTGTGAAAATTGCTGAAATGTGGTCCTTTGGGGGGGGGGGGTATTGTGAAAATTGCCGAAATTTGGTCCTTTGGGGGGTGTTATGAAAATTGGGGAAATTTTGTCCTTTGGGGGGGTATAGTGAAAATTGGTGAAATTTGGTCCTTTGGGGGGGGTATTGTGAAAATTGGTAAAATGTGGTCCTTTGGGGGGGTATTGTGAAAATTCGAGAAATTTGGTCCTTTGGGGGCTATTGTGAAAATTGTGGAAATTTGGTCCTTTGGGGGGGATTGTAAAAATTGCTGAAATGTGGTCCTTTGGGGGGTATAGTGAAAATTGGGGAAATTTGGTTCTTGGGGGGGTATAATGAAAATTGGGGAAATTTGGTCCCTTGGGGGGTATTGTGAAAATAGGTGAAATTTGGTCCTTTGGTGGGGGTATTGTGAAAATTGCTGAAATTTAGTGCTTTGGGGGTTATTGTGAAAATTGGTGAAATTTGGTCCTTTGGGGGGGTATAGTGAAAATTGGTGAAATGTGGTCCTTTGGGGGGGTATTGTGAAAATTGGTAAAATGTGGTCCTTTGGGGGAGTATTGTGAAAATTGTTGAAATTTGGTCCTTTGGGGGGATATTGTAAACATTGTTGAAATGTGGTCCTTTGGGGGCTATTGTGAAAATTGTGGAAATTTGGTCCTTTGGGGGGGTATTGTAAAAATTGCTGAAATGTGGTCCTTTGGGGGGTATAGTGAAAATTGGGGAAATTTGGTTCTTGGGGGGGTATAGTGAAAATTGGGGAAATTTGGTCCTTTGGGGGGGTATTGTGAAAATTAGTGAAATTTGGTCCTTTGGGGGTATTGTAAAAATTGCAGAAATTTGGTCCTTTGGGGGGGTATAGGGAAAATTGGTGAATTGTGGTCCTTTGGGGTGGGTAATGTAAAAATTGGTGAAATTTGGTCCTTTGGGGGATATTGTGTAAATTGGTGAAATTTGGTCATTTGGGGGTATTGTGAAAATTGGTGAAATTTGGTACTTTGGGGGCTATTGTGAAAATTGGTGAAATTTGGTCCTTTGGGGGGGTATTGTAAAAATTGCTGAAATTTGGTCCTTTGGGGGGTATAGTGAAAATTGGGGAAATTTGGTTCTTGGGGGGGTATAGTGAAAATTGGGGAAATTTGGTCCCTTGGGGGTATTGTGAAAATAGGTGAAATTTGGTCCTTTGGGGGAGGTATTGTGAAAATTGCTGAAATTTATTGCTTTGGGGGTTATTGTGAAAATTGGTGAAATTTGGTCCTTTGGGGGGTTATAGTGAAAATTGGTGAAATGTGGTCCTTTGGGGGCGGTATTGTGAAAATTGGTGAAATTTGGTCCTTTGGGGGGTATTGTGAAAATTGGTGAAATTTGGTCCTTTGGGGGGGTATTGTGAAAATTGGTAAAATGTGGTCCTTTGGGGGTTATTGTGAAAATTGCTGAAATTTGGTCCTTTGGGGGGTATTGTGAAAATTGCTGAAATTTGGTCCTTTGGGGGGATATTGTAAAAATTGTTGAAAATTGGTCCTTTGGGGGCGGTATATTTGAAAATTGGTAAAATTTGTTCCTTTGGGGTTGTATTGTGAAAATTGGTGAAATTTGGTCCCTTGGGGGGGTATTGTGAAAATTGGTGAAATGTGGTCCCTGGGGGGGTGTAGTAAAAATTGGTGAAATTTAGTCCCTTGGGGGGTATTGTGAAAATTGGGGAAATTTGGTCCTTTGGGGGGGTATAGTGAGAATTAGTGAAATTTGGTCCTTTGGGGGGTATTGTGAAAATATGGGAAATTTGGTCCTTTGGGGGGGTATTGTGAAAATATGGGAAATTTGGTCATTGGGGGGGTATAGTGAAAGTTGATGAAATGTGGTCTTTTGGGGGGTATTGTGAAAATTGCTGAAATGTAGTCCTTTGGGGGGGTATTGTAAAAATTGGTGAAATTTGGTCCTTTGGGGGGTATTGTGAAAATTGGTGAAATTTGGTCCCTTGGGGGGTATTGTGAAAATTGGGGAAATTTGGTCTTTGGGGGGGAGGTATAGTGAAAATTTGTGAAATTTGGTCCTTTGGAGGGGTATTTTGAAAATTGGTGAAATTTGGTCCTTTGGGGGGGTATTGTGAAAATTGGTGAAATTTGGTGCTTTGGGGGGGGGTATTGTGAAAATTGGTGAAATTTGGTCATTTACGGGGGTATAGTGAAAATTGCTGAAATGTGGTCCTTTGGGGGGGCATTGTGAAAATGGGTAAAATTTGGTCCCTAGTGGGGTTTAGTAAAAAATTGGTGAAATTTGGTCCCTTGGGGGGTTTTCTGAAATTGGGAAAATTTGGTCCTTTGGGGGGGTATTGTAAAGATTGGTGAAATTTAGTCCTTTGGGGGTATTGTGAAAATTGCTGAAATTTGGTCCTTTGGGGGTATTGTGAAAATTGGTGAAATTTGGTTCTTTAGGGGGCTATTGTGAAAATTGTGGAAATTTGGTCCTTTGGGGGGTATTGTAAAAATTGCTGAAATTTGGTCCTTTGGGGGGTATTGTGAAAATTGCTGAAATTTGGTCCTTTGGGGGGGTTTTGTGAAAATTATTGAAATTTGGTCCTTTTGGGGGGGTATTTTAAAAATTGGTGAAATGTGGTCCTTTGGGGGGGGGGGTATTGTGAAAATTGCTGAAATTTGGTCCTTTGGGGGGGTATTGTGAAAATTGGTGAAATTTGGTCCTTTGGGGGGTATTGTGAAAATTGGTGAAATTTGGTCCTTTTGGGGGGGTATTTTAAAAATTGGTGAAATGTGGTCCTTTGTGGGGGTATTGTGAAAATTGGTGAAATTTGGTCCATTTAGGGGGTATAGTGAAAATTGGAGAAATGTGGTCCATTGGGGGGGGGTATTGTGAAAATTGGTGAAATTTGGTACTTTGGGGGTATTGTGAAAATTGGTGAAATTTGGTCCTTTGGGGGTATTGTGAAAATTGGTGAAATTTAGTCCTTTGGGGGTATTGTGAAAACTGGTGAAATTTGGTATTTTGGGGGGCTATTGTGAAAATTGTGGAAATTTGGTCCTTTGGGGGGTATTGTACAAATTGCTGAAATGTGGTCCTTTGGGGGGTATAGTGAAAATTGGGGAAATTTGGTCCTTGGGGGGGGGTATAGTGAAAATTGCTGAAATTTAGTGCTTTCGGGGTTATTGTGAAAATTGGTGAAATTTGGTCCTTTGGGGGGGTATAGTGAAAATTGGTGAAATGTGGTCCTTTGGGGGGGTATTGTGAAAATTGGTAAAATGTGGTCCTTTGGGGGGGTATTGTGAAAATTGGTGAATTGTGGTCCTTTGGGGTGGGTATTGTAAAAATTGGTGATATTTGGTCCTTTGGGGGGGGGTATAGTGAAAATTGCTGTAATTTAGTCCTTTGGTGGATACTGTAAAAATTGGTGAAATTTGGTCCATTTAGGGGGAATAGTGAAAATTGGAGAAATGTGGTCCATTGGGGGGGGGGGGGGGTATTGTACAAATTGGTGAAATTTGGTCCTTTGGGGGTGTATTGTGAAAATTGGGTAAATTTGGTCCTTTGGGGCGGGTATTGTAAAAATTGCTGAAATGTGGTCCTTTGGGGGGATATTGTAAAAATTGTTGAAATGTGGTCCTTTGGGGGGATATTGTGAAAATTGGTGAAATTTGGTCCTTTGGGGGGTATTGTGAAAATTGGTGAAATTTGGTCCTTTGGGGGGGAATTGTGAAAATTGGTGAAATGTGGTCCTTTGGGGGGTATTGTGAAACTTGGTGAAATTTGGTGCTTTGGGGGGGGGTATTGTGAAAATTGGTGAAATTTGGTCATTTACGGGGGTATAGTGAAAATTGGTGAAATGTTGTCTTTTGGGGGGGTATTGTGAAAATTGGTGAAATTTGGTCATTTACGGGGGTATAGTGAAAATTGCTGAAATGTGGTCCTTTGGGGGGGGTATTGTGAAAATGGGTAAAATTTGGTCATTTGGGGGTATTGTGAAAATTGGTGAAATTTGGTACTTTGGGGGGCTATTGTGAAAATTGCGGAAATTTGGTCCTTTGGGGGGGGGGTATTGTAAAAATTGGTGAAATGTGATCCTTTTGGGAGGTATTGTGAAAATTGGTGAAATATGGTCCTTTGGGTGGAGTATTGTGAAAATTGCTGAAATTTGGTCTTTTGGGGGAGTATTGCGAAAATTGCTAAAATGTGGTCCTTTGGGTTGGTATTGTGAAAATTGCTGAAATTTGGTCCTTTGGGGGGGTATTATAAAAATTGGGGAAATTTTGTCCCTTGAAGGGGGTATTGTGAAAATTGGTAAAATTTGGTCCTTTTGGGGGTATAGTGAAAATTGGTGAAATGTGGTCCTTTGGGAGGGGGGTATTGTGAAAATTGATGAAATTTAGTCCCTTGGGGGGGTATTGTGAAAATTGGTGAAATTTGGTCCCTTGGGGGGGATATTGTAAAAATTGTTGAAATTTGGTCCTTTGGGGGGTATTGTGAAATTTCTGAAATGTGGTCCTTTGGGGGGGTATTGTGAAAATTGCTGAAATTTGGTCCTTTGGGGGGTATTGTGAAAATTGGTAAAATGTGGTCCTTTGGGGGTTATTGTGAAAATTGCTGAAATTTGGTCCTTTGGGGGGTATTGTGAAAATTGCTGAAATTTGGTCCTTTGGGGGGATATTGTAAAAATTGTTGAAAATTGGTCCTTTTGGGGGCGGTATATTTGAAAATTGGTAAAATTTGGTCCTTTGGGGTTGTATTGTGAAAATTGGTGAAATTTGGTCCTTTGGGGGGGTATTGTGAAAATTGGTGAAATGTGGTCCCTGGGGAGGGTGTAGTAAAAATTGGTGAAATTTAGTCCCTTGGGGGGTATTGTGAAAATTGGGGAAATTTGGTCATTGGGGGGGTATAGTGAAAGTTGGTGAAATGTGGTCTTTTGGGGGGGTATTGTGAAAATTGCTGAAATGTAGTCCTTTGGGGGGGTATTGTAAAAATTGGTGAAATTTGGTCCTTTGGGGGGTATTGTGAAAATTGGTGAAATTTGGTCCCTTGGGGGGTATTGTGAAAATTGGGGAAATTTGGTCCTTTGGGGGGGTATAGTGAAAATTGGTGAAATGTGATCCTTTTGGGAGGTATTGTGAAAATTGGTGAAATGTGGTGCTTTGGGGGGGTATTGTGAAAATTGGTGAAATGTAGTCCTTTGGGGGGTATTGTAAAAATTAGTGAAATGTGGTCCTTTGGGGGGGTATTGTGAAAATTGGTGAAATTTGGTCCTTTGGGAGGTACTGTAAAAATTGGTGATATTTGGTCCTATGGGGGGTACTGTAAAAATTGGTGAATTGTGGTCCTTTGGGGCGGGTATTCTAAAAATTGGTGAAATTTGGTCCTTTGGGGGGTATTGTGAAAATTGCTGAAATTTGGTCCTTTGGGGGGGTATTATGAAAATTTGTGAAATTTGGTCCTTTGGGGGGTATTGTGAAAATTGCTGAAATTTGGTCCTTTGGGGGGTATTATGAAAATTGGGGAAATTTGGTCCTTTGGGGGGTATTGTGAAAATTGGTAAAATGTGGACTTTTGGGGGGGTATTGTGAAAATTGGTGAAATTTGGTCATTTACAGGGGTATAGTGAAAATTGGTGAAATTTGGTCCTTTGGGGGGGGGTATTGTGAAAATTGGTAAAATGTGGACTTTTGGGGGGGTATTGTGAAAATTGGTGAAATTTGGTCATTTACGGGGGTATAGTGAAAATTGGTGAAATGTGGTCCTTTGGGAGGGGGTATTGTGAAAATTGATGAAATTTAGTCCCTTGGGGGTGTATTGTGAAAATTGGGGAAATTTTGTCCTTTGGGGTGGGGGGTATTGTGAAAATTGGTGAAATGTGGTCCTTTGGGAGGGGGTATTGTGAAAATTGATGAAATTTAGTCCCTTGGGGGTGTATTGTGAAAATTGGGGAAATTTTGTCCTTTGGGGTGGGGGGTATTGTGAAATTTCTGAAATGTGGTCCTTTGGGGGGGTATTGTGAAAATTGCTGAAATTTGGTCCTTTGGGGGGTATTGTGAAAATTGGTAAAATGTGGTCCTTTGGGGGTTATTGTGAA
This sequence comes from Mixophyes fleayi, assembly GCF_038048845.1. Lineage (NCBI taxonomy): Eukaryota > Metazoa > Chordata > Amphibia > Anura > Limnodynastidae > Mixophyes > Mixophyes fleayi. The sequence continues at coordinate 42,903 of NW_027446308.1, read as the reverse complement.
AATTGCTGAAATTTGGTCCTTTGGGGGGTATTGTGAAAATTGCTGAAATTTGGTCCTTTGAGGGGATATTGTAAAAATTGTTGAAAATTTGGTCCTTTGGGGTTGTATTGTGAAAATTGGTGAAATTTGTTCCCTTGGGGGGGTATTGTGAAAATTGGTGAAATGTGGTCCCTGGGGGGGGGTGTAGTAAAAATTGGTGAAATTTAGTCCCTTGGGGGGTATTGTGAAAATTGGGGAAATTTGGTCCTTTGGGGGGGTATAGTGAGAATTGGTGAAATTTGGTCCTTTGGGGGGTATTGTGAAAATATGGGAAATTTGGTCATTGGGCGGGTATAGTGAAAGTTGGTGAAATGTGGTCTTTTGGGGGGGTATTGTGAAAATTGCTGAAATGTAGTCCTTTGGGGGGGTATTGTAAAAATTGGTGAAATTTGGTCCTTTGGGGGGTATTGTGAAAATTGGTGAAATTTGGTCCCTTGGGGGGTATTGTGAAAATTGGGGAAATTTGGTCTTTGGGGGGGAGGTATAGTGAAATTTGGTCCTTTGGGGGGTATTTTGAAAATTGGTGAAATTTGGTCCTTTGGGGGGGTATTGTGAAAATTGGTGACATTTGGTGCTTTAGGGGGGGGGTATTGTGAAAATTGGTGAAATTTGGTCATTTACGGGGGTATAGTGAAAATTGGTGAAATTTAATCCTTTGGGGGGGTATTGTAAAAATTGGTGAAATTTGGTGCTTTGGGGGGGGTATTGTGAAAATTGGTGAAATTTGGTCATTTACGGGGGTATAGTGAAAATTGCTGAAATGTGGTCCTTTGGGGGGGGTATTGTGAAAATGGGTAAAATTTGGTCTCTAGTGGGGTTTAGTAAAAAATTAGTGAAATTTGGTCCCTTGGGGGGTTTTGTGAAAATTGGGAAAATTTGGTCTTTTGGGGGGGTATTGTAAAGATTGGTGAAATTTAGTCTTTTGGGGGTATTGTGAAAATTGCTGAAATTTGGTCCTTTGGGGGTATTGTGAAAATTGGTGAAATTTGGTTCTTTAGGGGGCTATTGTGAAAATTGTGGAAATTTGGTCCTTTGGGGGGGTATTGTAAAAATTGCTGAAATTTGGTCCTTTGGGGGGTATTGTGAAAATTGCTGAAATTTGGTCCTTTGGGGGGGTATTGTGAAAATTGGTGAAATTTGGTCCTTTGGGGGGTATTGTAAAAATTGGTGAAATTTGGTCCTTTGGGGGGGTATTTTAAAAATTGGTGAAATGTGGTCCTTTGGGGGGGGGGGGGGGGTATTGTGAAAATTGCTGAAATTTGGTCCTTTGGGGGGTATTGTGAAAATTGGTGAAATTTGGTCCTTTGGGGGGTATTGTGAAAATTGGTGAAATTTGGTCCTTTTGGGGGGGTATTTTAAAAATTGGTGAAATGTGGTCCTTTGGGGGGGGGGGTATTGTAAAAATTGCTGAAATGTGGTCCTTTGTGGGGGTATTGTGAAAATTGGTGAAATTTGGTCCATTTAGGGGGTATAGTGAAAATTGGAGAAATGTGGTCCATTGAAGGGGGGTATTGTGAAAATTGGTGAAATTTGGTCCTTTGGGGGTATTGTGAAAATTGGTGAAATTTGGTCCTTTGGGGGTATTGTGAAAATTGGTGAAATTTAGTCCTTTGGGGGTATTGTGAAAACTGGTGAAATTTGGTATTTTGGGGGGCTATTGTGAAAATTGTGGAAATTTGGTCCTTTGGGGGGGTATTGTACAAATTGCTGAAATGTGGTCCTTTGGGGGGTATAGTGAAAATTGGGGAAATTTGGTCCTTGGGGGGGGGTATAGTGAAAATTGCTGAAATTTAGTGCTTTCGGGGTTATTGTGAAAATTGGTGAAAATTGGTCCTTTGGGGGGGTATAGTGAAAATTGGTGAAATGTGGTCCTTTGGGGGGGTATTGTGAAAATTGGTAAAATGTGGTCCTTTGGGGGGGTATTGTGAAAATTGGTGAAATGTGGTCCTTTGGGGTGGGGTATTGTGAAAATTGGTGAATTGTGGTCCTTTGGGGTGGGTATTGTAAAAATTGGTGATATTTGGTCCTTTGGGGGGTATTGTGAAAATTGGTAAAATTTGGTCCTTTGGGGGGGTATTATGAAAATTGGTGAAATTTGGTCCTTTGGGGGGGGTATAGTGAAAATTGCTGTAATTTAGTCCTTTGGTGGGTACTGTAAAAATTGGTGAAATTTGGTCCATTTAGGGGGTATAGTGAAAATTGGAGAAATGTGGTCCATTGGGGGGGGTATTGTACAAATTGGTGAAATTTGGTCCTTTGGGGGTGTATTGTGAAAATTGGGTAAATTTGGTCCTGTGGGGCGGGTATTGTAAAAATTGCTGAAATGTGGTCCTTGGGGGGGGGGGGGTATTGTGAAAATTGCTGAAATTTGGTACTTTGGGGGGTATTATGAAAATTGGGGAAATTTGGTCCTTTGGGGGGTACTGTGAAAATTGTTGAAATGTGGTCCTTTGGGGGGATATTGTGAAAATTGTTGAAATGTGGTCCTTTGGGGGGATATTGTAAAAATTGTTGAAATGTGGTCCTTTGGGGGGATATTGTGAAAATTGGTGAAATTTGGTCCTTAGGGGGTATTGTGAAAATTGGTGAAATTTGGTCCTTTGGGGGGGAATTGTGAAAATTGGTGAAATGTGGTCCTTTGGGGGGTATTGTGAAACTTAGTGAAATTTGGTCCTTTGGGGGAGTATTGTGAAAATTGTTGAAATTTGGTCCTTTAAGGGGGGTATTGTGAAAATTGGTAAAATGTGGTCCTTTGGGGGGGTATTGTAAAAATTGCTGAAATGTGGTCCTTTGTGGGGGTATTGTGAAAATTGGTGAAATTTGGTCCATTTAGGGGGTATAGTGAAAATTGGAGAAATGTGGTCCATTGGGGGGGGGGGGTATTGTGAAAATTGGTGAAATTTGGTCCTTTGGGGGTATTGTGAAAATTGGTGAAATTTGGTCCTTTGGGGTTATTGTGAAAATTGGTGAAATTTGGTCCTTTGGGGGGGTATAGTGAAAATTGGTGAAATGTGGTCCTTTGGGGGGGTATTGTGAAAATTGGTAAAATTTGGTCCTTTGGGGGGGTATTATGAAAATTGCTGAAATTTGGTCTTTTGGGGGGGTATAGTGAAAATTGCTGAAATTTAGTCCTTTGGTGGGTACTGTAAAAATTGGTGAAATTTGGTCCTTTGGGGGGTACTGTAAAAATTTGTGAATTGTGGTCCTATGGGGCGGGTATTGTAAAAATTGGTGAAATTTAGTCTTTTGGGGGGGTATTGTGAAAATTGCTGAAATGTGGTCCTTTTGGGGGGTATTGTAAAAATTGGTGAAATTTGGTCCTTTGGGAGGTATTGTGAAAATTGGTGAAATTTGGTCCTTTGGGGGTATTGTGAAAATTGGTGAAATTTGGTCCTTTGGGGGTATTGTGAAAATTGGTGAAATTTAGTCCTTTGGGGGTATTGTGAAAACTGGTGAAATTTGGTATTTTGGGGGGCTATTGTGAAAATTGTGGTAATTTGGTCCTTTGGGGGGGTATTGTAAAAATTGCTGAAATGTGGTCCTTTGGGGGTATAGTGAAAATTGGGGAAATTTGGTCCTTGGGGGGGGGGGGGTATAGTAAAAATTGCTGAAATTTAGTGCTTTCGGGGTATAGTGAAAATTGGTAAAATGTGGTCCTTTGGGGGGGTATTGTGAAAATTGGTGAAATGTGGTCCTTTGGGGTGGGGTATTGTGAAAATTGGTGAATTGTGGTCCTTTGGGGTGGGTATTGTAAAAATTGGTGATATTTGGTCCTTTGGGGGTATTGTGAAAATTGGTAAAATTTGGTCCTTTGGGGGGCTATTATGAAAATTGGTGAAATTTGGTCCTTTCGGGGGGTATAGTGAAAATTGCTGAAATTTAGTCCTTTGGTGGGTACTGTAAAAATTGGTGAAATTTGGTCCTTTGGGGGGTACTGTAAAAATTGGTGAATTGTGGTCCTTTGGGGCGGGTATTGTAAAAATTGGTGAAAATTGGTCCTTTGGGGGGGTATTGTGAAAATTGCTGAAATTTGGTACTTTGGGGGGTATTATGAAAATTGGGGAAATTTGGTCCTTTGGGCGGGTATAGTGAAAATTGGTGAAATTTGGTCCTTTAAGGGGGGGGGTATTGTGAAAATTGGTAAAATATGGTCCTTTGGGGGGTATTGTGAAAATTCGAGAAATTTGGTCCTTTGGGGGGTACTGTGAAAATTGTTGAAATGTGGTCCTTTGGGGGGATATTGTAAAAATTGTTGAAATGTGGTCCTTTGGGGGGATATTGTGAAAATTGGTGAAATTTGGTCCTTTGGGGGGTATTGTGAAAATTGGTGAAATTTGGTCCTTTGGGGGGGAATTGTGAAAATTGGTGAAATGTGGTCCTTTGGGGGGGTATTGTGAAACTTGGTGAAATTTGGTCCTTTGGGGGAGTATTGTGAAAATTGTTGAAATTTGGTCCTTTGGGGGGATATTGTAAAAATTGTTGAAATGTGGTCCTTTGGGGGCGGTATTGTGAAAATTGGTGAAATTTGGTCCTTTGGGGGGGTATTGTGAAAATTGGTGAAATTTGGTCCTTTGGGGGGTATTGTGAAAATTGGTGAAATTTGGTCCTTTGGGGGTATTGTGAAAATTGGTGAAATTTGGTCCTTTGGGGGTATTGTGAAAATTGGTGAAATTTAGTCCTTTGGGGGTATTGTGAAAACTGGTGAAATTTGGTATTTTGGGGGGCTATTGTGAAAATTGTGGAAATTTGGTCCTTTGGGGGGTATTGTAAAAATTGCTGAAATGTGGTCCTTTGGGGGATATAGTGAAAATTGGGGAAATTTGGTCCTTTGGGGGGGTATAGTGAAAATTGGTGAAATGTGGTCCTTTGGGGGGGGTATTGTGAAAATTGGTAAAATGTGGTCCTTTGGGGGGGTATTGTGAAAATTGGTGAAATGTGGTCCTTTGGGGTGGGGTATTGTGAAAATTGGTGAATTGTGGTCCTTTGGGGTGGGTATTGTAAAAATTGGTGATATTTGGTCCTTTGGGGGGTATTGTGAAAATTGGTAAAATTTGGTCCTTTGGGGGGGTATTATGAAAATTGGTGAAATTTGGTCCTTTGGGGGGTATAGTGAAAATTGCTGAAATTTAGTCCTTTGGTGGGTACTGTAAAAATTGGTGAATTTTGGTCCTTTGGGGGGTACTGTAAAAATTGGTGAATTGTGGTCCTTTGGGGCGGGTATTGTAAAAATTGGTGAAATTTGGTCCTTTGGGGGGTATTGTGAAAATTGGTGAAATTTGGTCCTTTGGGGGGATATTATGAAAATTTGTGAAATTTGGTCCTTTGGGGGGGTATAGTGAAAATTGCTGAAATTTGGTCCCTTTGAGGGTGTATTGTGATAATTGGGTAAATTTGGTCCTTTGGGGCGGGTATTGTAAAAATTGCTGAAATGTGGCCCTTTGGGGGGGGGGTATTGTGAAAATTGCTGAAATTTGGTACTTTGGGGGTATTATGAAAATTTTGGAAATTTGGTCCTTTGGGGGGGTATAGTGAAAATTGCTGAAATTTGGTCCTTTGGGGAGGTATTATGAAAATTGGGGAAATTTGGTCCCTTGAAGGGGGTATTGTGAAAATTGGTAAAATTTGGTCCTTTTGGGGGTATAGTGAAAATTGGTGAAATGTGGTCCTTTGGGATGGAGTATTGTGAAAATTGCTGAAATTTAGTCCCTTGGGGGTGTATTGTGAAAATTGGGGAAATTTGGTCCTTTGGGGTGGGGGGTATTGTGAAATTTCTGAAATGTGGTCCTTTGGGGGGGGGGGGTATTGTGAAAATTGCTGAAATTTGGTCCCTTGGGGGAGTATTGTAAAAATTGTTAAAATGTGGTCCTTTGGGGGCGGTATTTTGAAAATTGGTGAAATTTGGTCCCTTGGGCGCGTATTATGAAAATTAGTGAAAATTGGTCCCTTGGGGGAGTATTGTGAAAATTGTAGAAATTTGGTCCTTTAGGGGGATATTGTAAAAATTGTTGAAATGTGGTCCTTTGGGGGGGTATTATAAAAATTAGTGAAATGTGGTCCTTTGGGGGGGTATTGTGAAATTTGGTGAAATGTGGTCCTTTGGGGGGGTATTGTGAAAATTGTTGAAATTTGGTCCTTTGGGGGGATATTGTAAAAATTGTTGAAATGTGGTCCTTTGGGGGCGCTATTGTGAAAATTGGTGAAATTTGGTCCTTTGGGGGGTATTGTGAAAATTGGTGAAATTTGGTCCCTTGGGGGGGGATAGTGAAAATTGGTGAAATTTGGTCACTTGGGGGAGTATTGTAAAAATTTTTAAAATGTGGTCCTTTGGGGGCGGTATTTTGAAAATTGGTGAAATTTGGTCCCTTGGGCGCGTATTATGAAAATTAGTGAAAATTGGTCCCTTGGGGGAGTATTGTGAAAATTGTAGAAATTTGGTCCTTTAGGGGGATATTGTAAAAATTGTTAAAATGTTGTCCTTTGGGGGCGGTATTGTGAAAATTGGTGAAATTTGGTCCCTTGGGGGCGTATAGTGAAAATTGGTGAAATTTGGTCCCTTGGGGGAGTATTGTGAAAATTGTTGAAATTTGGTCCTTTAGGGGGATATTGTAAAAATTGTTGAAATGTGATCCTTTGGGGGGGGGGGGTATTGTGAAACTTGGTGAAATTTGGTCCTTTGGGGGAGTATTGTGAAAATTGGTGAAATTTGGTCCTTTGGGGGGATATTGTAAACATTGTTGAAATGTGGTCCTTTGGGGGCGGTATTGTGAAAATTGGTGAAATTTGGTCCTTTGGGGGGTATTGCAAAAATCAGTGAAATTTGGTCCTTTGGGGGGTATTGTGTAAATTGGTGAAATTTGGTCCTTTGGGGAGGTATTGTGAAAATTTTTGAAAATTTGGTCCTTTGGGGGGGTATTGTAAAAATTGGTGAAATGTGGTCCTTTGGGGAGGTATTGTGAAAATTGGTGAAATGTGGTCCTTTGGGGGGTATTGTGAAAATTGGTGAAATGTGGTCCTTTGGGGGGGTATTGTAAAAATTAATGAAATGTGGTCCTTTGGGGGGGTATTGTGAAATTTGGTGAAATGTGGCCCTATGGGGGTATTGTGAAAATTGGTGAAATTTGGTCCCTTGGGGGCGTATAGTGAAAATTGGTGAAATTTGGTCCCTTGGGGGAGTATTGTGAAAATTGGTGAAATGTGGTCCTTTGGGGGGTATTGTGAAAATTGGTGAAATTTGGTTCTTTAGGGGGGTATTTTAAAAATTGGTGAAATGTGGTCCTTTGGGGGGGTATTGTGAAATGTGGTCCCTTGGGGGGGTATCATGAAAATTGGTGGAATTTGGTCCTTTGGGGGGTATTGTGAAAATTGCTGAAATTTGGTCCTTTGGGGGGGTATTGTGAAAATTAGTGAAATTTGGTCCTTTGGGGGTACTGTGAAAATTGGTGAAATTTGGTCCTTTGGGGGGTATTGTGAAAATTGGTGAAATTTGGTCCTTTGGGGGTATAGTGAAAATTGCTGAAATTTAGTGCTTTGGGGGTTATTGTGAAAATTGGCGAAATTTGGTCCTTTGCGGGGGTATAGTGAAAATTGGTGAAATTTGGTCCTTTGGGGGGGTATAGTGAAAATTGGTGAAATGTGGTCCTTTGGGGGGGGTATTGTGAAAATTGGTGAAATGTGGTCTTTTGGGAGGGGGGTATTGTGAAAATTGGTGAATTGTGGTCCTTTGGTGCGGGTATTGTAAAAATTGGTGAAATTTCGTCCTTTGGGGGGTTTTGTGAAAATTTGGTAAAATTTGGTCCTTTGGGGGGGTATTTTGAAAATTTGTTAAATTTGTCCTTTGGGGGGGGTATAGTGAAAATTGCTGAAATTTGGTCGCTTGGGGGTGTATTGTGAAAATTGGGGAAATTTGGTCCCTTACGGGGGTATTGTGAAAATTGCTGAAATGTGGTCCTTTGGGGGGGGGGTAATTGTGAAAATTGGGGAAATTTGGTCCCTTACGGGGGTATAGTGAAAATTGGTGAAATGTGGTCCTTTGGGGTGGGTATTGTGAAAATTAGTGAAATTTGGTCCTTTGGGGGGGGTATAGTGAAAATTGGTGAAATGTGGTTCTTTGGGGGGGTATTGTGAAAATTGGTAAAATGTGGTCCTTTGGGGGGTATTGTGAAAATTGGTGAAATGTGGTCCTTTGGGAGGGGGGGTATTGTGAAAATTGGTGAATTGTGGTCCTTTGGTGCGGGTATTGTAAAAATTGGTGAAATTTGGTCCTTTGGGAGGTATTGTGAAAATTGGTGAAATTTGGTCCTTTGGGAGGTATTGTGAAAATTGGTGAATTGTGGTCCTTTTGGGGGGGTATAGTGAAAATTGCTGAAATTTGGTCGCTTGGGGGTGTATTGTGAAAATTGGGGAAATTTGGTCCCTTACGGGGGTATAGTGAAAATTGGTGAAATGTGGTCCTTTGGGGTGGGTATTGTGAAAATTAGTGAAATTTGGTCCTTTGGGGGGGGTATAGTGAAAATTGGTGAAATTTGGTCCTTTGGGGGGTATTATGAAAATTGGGGAAATTTGGTCCTTTGGGGGGGGTATAGTGAAAATTGGTGAAATTTGGTCCTTTCGGGGGGGTATAGTGAAAATTGGTGAAATTGTGGTCCTTTGGGGGGGTATTGTGAAAATTCGAGAAATTTGGTCCTTTGGGGCCTATTGTGAAAATTGTGGAAATTTGGTCCTTTGGGGGGGTATTGTAAAAATTGCTGAAATGTGGTCCTTTGGGGGGTATAGTGAAAATTGGGGAAATTTGGTTCTTGGGGGGGTATAGTGAAAATTCGGGAAATTTGGTCCCTTGGGGGGTATTGTGAAAATAGGTGAAATTTGGTCCTTTGGGTGAGGTATTGTGAAAATTGCTGAAATTTAGTGCTTTGGGGGTTATTGTGAAAATTGGTGAAATTTGGTCCTTTGGGGGGGTATAGTGAAAATTGGTGAAATGTGGTCCTTTGGGGGGTATTGTGAAAATTGGTAAAATGTGGTCCTTTGGGGGAGTATTGTGAAAATTGTTGAAATTTGGTCCTTTGGGGGGATATTGTAAATATTGTTGAAATGTGGTCCTTTGGGGGCGGTATTGTGAAAATTGTTGAAATTTGGTCCTTTGGGGGGTATTGTGAAAATTGGTGAAATTTTGTTCTTTTGGGGGGTATTGTGAAAATTGGTGAAATGTGGTCCTTTGGGGGGGTGTTGTGAAACTTGGTGAAATTTGGTCCTTTGGGGAGTATTGTGAAAATTGGTCATTTTGGAGGGTGTATTGTGAAAATTGGTTAAATGTGGTCCTTTGGGGGGTAATTGTGAAAATTGGTGAAATTTGGTCCTTTGGGGGGGTATTGTGAAAATTGGTGAAATTTGGTCCTTTGGGGGTATTGTAAAAATTGCTGAAATTTGGTCCTTTGGGGGGGTATAGGGAAAATTGGTGAAATTTGGTCCTTTGGGGGAAGGGGTATTCTGAAAATTGGTGAATTGTGGTCCTTTGGGGTGGGTAATGTAAAAATTGGTAAAATTTGGTCCTTTGGGGGGTATTGTGTAAATTGGTGAAATTTGGTCATTTGGGGGTATTGTGAAAATTGCTGAAATTTGGTCCTTTGGGGGGTATTGTGAAAATTAGTGAAATTTGGTCCTTTGGGGGGTGTTGTGAAAATAGGGGAAATTTGGTCCTTTGAGGAGGTATTGTCAAAATTTGTGAAATTTGGTCCTTTGGGGGGGTATTGTAAAAATTGGTGAAATGTGGTCCTTTTGGGAGGTATTGTGAAAATTGGTGAAATGTGGTCCTTTGGGGGTGTATTGTGAAAATTGGTGAAATGTGGTCCTTTGGGGGGGTATTGTAAAAATTAGTGAAATGTGGTCCTTTGGGGGGGTATTGTGAAAATTTGGTCCTTTGGGGGGGTATAGTGAAAATTGCTGAAATTTGGTCCCTTGGGGGTGTATTGTGAAAATTGGGGAAATTTGGTCCCTTGCGGGGGTATTGTGAAAATTGATGAAATGTGGTCCTTTGGGGGGGTATTGTGAAAATTGCTGAAATTTGGTCCTTTGGGGGGTATTATGAAAATTGGGGAAATTTGGTCCTTTGGGGGGGTATAGAGAAAATTGGTGAAATTTGGTCCTTTGGGGGGTATTGGGAAAATTGGTAAAATGTGGACTTTTGGGGGGGTATTGTGAAAATTTAAGAAATTTGGTCCTTTGGGGGGTATTGTGAAAATTGTTGAAATTTGGTCCTTTGGGGGGATATTGTAAAAATTGTTGAAATGTGGTCCTTTGAGGGCGGTATTGTGAAACTTGGTGAAATTTGGTCCTTTGGGGGCGTATAGTGAAAATTGGTGAAATTTGGTCCCTTGGGGGAATATTGTGAAAATTGTTGAAATTTGGTCCTTTGGGGGGATATTGTAAAAATTGGTGAAATGTGGTCCTTTGGGGGCGGTATTGTGAAAATTGGTGAAATTTGGTCCTTTGGGGGCGGTATTGTGAAAATTGGTGAAATTTGGTCCTTTGGGGGGTATAGTGAAAATTGCAGAAATTTGCTCCTTTGGGGGAGGTATTGTAAAAATTGCTGAAATGTGGTCCTTTGTGGGGGTATTGTGAAAATTGGTGAAATTTGGTCTTTTTAGGAGGTATAGTGAAAATTGGAGAAATGTGGTCCATTGGGGGGATATTGTAAAAATTGTTGAAATGTGGTCCTTTGGGGGCGGTATTGTGAAAATTAGTGAAATTTGGTCATTTGGGGGGTATTGTGAAAATAGGGGAAATTTGGTCCTTTGGGGAGGTATTCTGAAAATTTTTGAAATTTGGTCTGTCCTTTGGGGGGGTATTGTAAAAATTGGTGAAATGTGGTCCTTTGGGAGGTATTGTGAAAATTGGTGAAATGTGGTCCTTTGGGGGGGTATTGTGAAAATGGTGAAATGTGGTCCTTTGGGGAATATTGTAAAAATTAATGAAATGTGGTCCTTTGGGGGGTATTGTGAAATTTGGTGAAATGTGGTCCTTGGGGGGGTATTGTGAAAATTGTTGAAATTTGGTCCTTTGGGGGGATATTGTAAAAATTGTTGAAATGTGGTCCTTTGGGGCGGTTGTGTGAAAATTGTTGAAATTTGGTCCTTTGGGAGGGGTATTGTGAAAATTGGTGAAATTTGGTCCCTTGGGGGGTATAGTGAAAATTGGTGAAATTTGGTCCCTTGGGGAGTATTGTGAAAATTGTTGAAATTTGGTCCTTTGGGGGCGGTATTTTGAAAATTGGTGAAATTTGGTTCTTTGGGGGGGTATAGTGAAAATTGGTGAAATTTGGTCCCTTGGGGGTTATTGTGAAAATTGGTGAAATTTGGTCCCTTGGGGGGTATTGTGAAAAATGTTTAAATTTGGTCCTTTGGGTGGAGTATTGTGAAAATTGGTGACATTTGGTCTTTTGGGGGAGTATTGCGAAAATTGCTGAAATGTGGTCCTTTGGGGGGGTATTGTGAAAATTGCTGAAATTTGGTCCTTTGGGGGGGGGTATTATGAAAATTGGGGAAATTTGGTCCCTTGAAGGGGGTATTGTGAAAATTGGTAAAATTTGGTCCTTTTGGGGGTATAGTGAAAATTGGTGAAATGTGGTCCTGTCACTCACCGGACCGTGAGTGCCTCTTCCCGGACATTTAGGAACCGTGGCCGTCCACCATCCTGAGGGTCTGCTCATGCGCAGCCCTTTTCTATACTTCAGTGTATACCCCTTTAACTTAATTGGCAGATCAGGCAACCTCCCTATATTAAGCACCTGTGGTCACCACCACGTTGCCTGATCTTGGAGTCTCATTCCTCATGAGTCTCTGAAGGTGTTCCTGTATTACTTGTGTATTCAGCGCTGCTGATTCCTGTGGTTTCCAAACCACTTCTACTACTGTGGTTCCATACCACTTCTACCATCAACTGTATCATCATGACTGTTTGCTGATTCCTATCCGCTGCCTCCGTGCACTACAGTCTTCTACACCACTTCAACGTTATTTTATATCAATGTGACTGTTTACTCATTGCTATCCGCTGCCTCCGTGCACTCCAGCTTTTACCTCACTCACCTGCTTCTCATCAAGTCTGTTTGCTGATTTCTATCCGCTGCCTCCGTGCACTACAGTCTCCTGCTTGCAACTCGCCTGTGTTCAACATCGTGACTGCCAGCTGACTACTATCCGCTGCCTCTGTGCACTACCGTCTCCTGCTTGCAACTCGCCTGTGTTCAACATCGTGACTGCCAGCTGACTACTATCCGCTGCCTCTGTGCACTACAGTCTCCTGCTTGCAACTCGCCTGTGTTCAACATCGTGACTGCCAGCTGATTACTATCCACTGCCTCCGTGCACTACACTCTCATCTCATCTTTGCTGTGACTTCCTCGAGACTGCCGCTTTTCATTACCATCTGCTACACTTCGTGATCTACAGCTCCTGCCCTGCGCTGCACTCCTGTTTCCCATCGCTGTTGGTTCCTGTGGTTGCTACTGGTTACCTCCGTGTGCCGCTGAGTCCTGCCGCTGTGGTCAGCGCTATCGTCCATCTCCTGCTGATCCACTCTCCACGCCTTCACGTGTTCCACTGGCCTCTACCCTCCTGTCAGCATTGGATTTGTATCTCTTCTACTACCCTCTGCTGGATCATCTCCATTCTCCTGGGTTTCCTATGAGTCCAGTTCCACGTGTTGCTGACTCCTGTGGATTCGTGTCCCTGTCGGTCTACTCACCTGTGCGCTGCACCTGCGAGACCGCTGCTTCTCCTATCCAGGGACTTCCTATCCAGTCGGCCTCCAGCCGCTCAGGTACCGCTGCAATCCCATCTGACTGCTACTGCTGAACCACGGTATGCATGCTTCTCATTGACTGTGCTCTGTATTGCATATCTTGCTGGACTGTGTTTGGTTCTCTCTGGAGTCTGCTATCCGCTGAGTCTATTGCCATCATTGACTGTGTTATCATTGTGCTGGACTACTTCAAGAGACTTTCTAGATTGCAGACCTGATCAGTCATTTACATATATATATACCTATATTGTGCATATTACTGTGGATCGTGTATAAGGTGCCTGTGTATATCCTGTGTTGCAGTCTTCCCCCGTGCACCTCCTCATATATATATGCAGTGGTACAACTTGCTGATGTCAGACCACTGATCCCTGTTTCCGGTATCACCTGTTCCATTATCCTCTCACATAGCAGTGGTACAACTTGCTACCGCAGACCACTGACTACCTGGATACCTCCACTTGGATTCCATTCCTTCACTCAGACAGCGGTACAACTTGCTACCCGCAGACCGCTGACTCTCATCACCTCCTTGTTTCTGTTGGACATTCCTCCTCACTATAGCAGTGGTACAACTTGCTATCGCAGACCACTGACTACCTTCACGTGTCCTTGTCCATACAGTTCCTTGTGTATCATTACCTCATTATTACCAGTGTTGCTAGTCATAGACTTTCCTGAGCATCTCATCGGCCATCATTTCATGTTCCGTGATCACCCAGCTACCAGAGTACCCTATTACCATCTACATTGCTCTGGTAAGCCTACCATCTGGTGATTCCTGGGTAAAGACTCCTAGTGCCCGTGACAGTAAGATCAGGCCATGACAGACCCAGATGTGGAACCTACCGCCAAAGAGATGCTGCAACATCTGGTTAGCCGTGTGGAGCAACAGGATGCCCGCCAACAGCTGTTACTTCAGTGTTATCAGTCATTAACCTCCCAAGGAACATCTGGACAGACTGTGACAGCTACTACTGAAGCTCCTGTGCTTTCCTCCGTTTCCCCATTGCCATCCCAGGTGTCTATAGCTTCCACGCTTCACCTGCCTACTCCGTCAAAGTACGATGGAGACCCCAAAACTTGTAGGGGTTTCCTTAACCAATGTTCAGTCCATTTTGAGCTCCAACCTCAAAATTTTTCTACCCATCGTTCCAGAGTGGCCTATCTTATCTCTTTGTTTTCAGGACAAGCCCTGGCTTGGGCCTCCCCTCTGTGGGAGAGGAACGATCCAATATTACAAGATAGTGCCAAATTCATTTCTACATTCCGAAGTGTGTTCGATGAACCAGGTCGTGTGACCTCCGCTGCTTCCAGCATCCTCCGTCTGCGACAAGGATCTCATACTGTAGGCCAGTACGTCATTCAATTTAGGATCTTAGCCTCTGAACTTCAGTGGAACACTGAAGCCCTAGTTGCCGCCTTCTGGCAGGGGCTTTCCGATAAAATTAAAGATGCACTGACTACCCAAGAGCTTCCTTCGTCACTTGAAGATTTGATCTCTCTATGCCATCGTGTTGATATGAGATTTCGTGAAAGAGAGGCTGAGAAAACGACTTCTGCTAAAGCACCTTTTCGCTCTAACCCTCAATTTCGTCCAGTGTCACCCGCTGTGATTCCCATGGAGATTGGACGTTCCAAGTTATCTTCTGAGGAGAGGAAACGAAGAGTCAAGAATAGACTCTGTATCTATTGTGCTGATTCCACTCATGTCCTCAGCTCCTGCCCTAAGAGATCGGGAAATGCCAGGCCCTAACTAGTTCTGGAGAGGTGAAGTTAGGGTCCCTGGAGTCCTCTCCATCGTCTATGAAATCTAAAGTCTGCGCTTTTGATGTGACTATTTCCTTTGCTACCAAGACCTTTGAGTCACAGGCATTGATTGATTCCGGAGCAGCAGGAAATTTTATTTCCAAATCGTTAGTTAATCAATGGTCTCTACCAATGATTACCTTAAAAACTCCCATTACTGTGACGGCTATCGATGGATCACGTCTCATCAACGGTCTCATCACCCAGAGTACGTCTCCAGTAACCCTTCAGATTGGTGCTCTGCATCATGAAGAGATATCGTTTTTAATTCTTCCTGTTACGACAAGTCCGATTGTCCTAGGCCTTCCATGGCTTCAGTGTCACTCTCCCCAGATTGACTGGCGCACCCCTCAAGTCACGTCTTGGGGGCCTGAATGTCACCATCATTGCCTTTCCCAAGTCATTCCTCTCAAGGTACAGCAAGCTTCCATTTCAGCTATTTCACCGGGACTCCCTCCTCAATATGCTTCATTTACCGATGTTTTTGATAAAGCTCAGTCTGAACGTCTTCCTCCTCATCGTTCTTGGGATTGTCCGATTGATCTTCTTCCTGGCAAGACTCCTCCCAGAGGCCGGGTCTATCCACTCTCGTTACCTGAAACTCAAGCTACATCTGAATATATACGGGAGAACCTCCAGCGTGGGTTCATTCGACCTTCCACCTCGCCCGCTGGAGCTGGGTTCTTCTTTGTCAAAAAGAAGGATGGATCATTACGCCCTTGTATAGATTTTCGTGGACTCAATGCCATTACTATCAAGAACCGGTATCCTATTCCGTTGATCACTGAGCTATTTGACCGCATCAAGGGAGCCCGTATTTTTACTAAGTTGGATCTTCGTGGTGCTTACAATTTAATCAGAATCCGTTCCGGTGACGAATGGAAGACGGCGTTTAACACCAGAGACGGGCATTACGAATATCTGGTAATGCCTTTCGGGCTATGTAATGCCCCCGCTGTTTTTCAGGGCTTCATTAATGAGATTTTTCGGGACTTATTATATGTATGTGTCGTCGTCTACCTGGACGACATATTGATTTTTTCACAGGACCTGCCTTCTCACCACCAACATGTGGCAGAAGTCCTCTCCAGGCTACGGAAAAATTCATTGTTCTGTAAATTAGAAAAATGTTCATTCGAATTACCCCAGATTCCATTCTTGGGGTATATTGTTTCCGGAGTTGGTCTGAAGATGGATCCTGACAACGTAAATGCTGTACTACATTGGCCCCAGCCAACTACTCTTCGTGCCATCCAGCGTTTTTTAGGTTTTGCCAATTACTATAGACGCTTCATTCAAGACTTTTCTTCCATTGCATCTCCTATTGTGGCCCTGACTCGTAAAGGGGCTAATCCTAAGCAATGGTCTACTGAGGCTATTCAAGCCTTTCAAACATTAAAAGAGTCCTTCTCTTCGGCTCCAATCCTTCGTCAGCCTGATGTGACACTCCCTTTTTTCCTAGAAGTAGATGCCTCTAATGTGGGCTTAGGAGCTATTCTCTCCCAACGCTCGGAACAGCAAAAATTCCACCCTTGTGCCTTCTATTCTCGGGGTCTCCTACCCGCAGAGAAGAATTATACCATCGGAGACAAGGAATTACTGGCTATCAAAGCCGCATTAGAGGAATGGAGATACTTGTTGGAGGGAGCTCGCCATCCGGTGACGATCTTCACGGATCATAAGAACTTGTCATATCTCCAGTCTGCCCAATGCTTGAACCCTCGTCAAGCAAGATGGTCTCTTTTCTTTTCCCGTTTTGAATTAATAATTACCTTCAAACCAGCTGCCAAGAACAAAAAAGCTGATGCCTTATCTAGAGCCTTTGCTACGTCCTCTGATATAGAAGAGGTTTCCAACCATACCATTCTAGACCCCAAATGTATCTCACTGGCTGCTTCATCCACCAAAACGCTACCATTTGGGAAGACCCTCGTGCCTTCTACTCTAAGGAGGAAAATCCTTTCGTGGTTCCATGCCTCTCGTTTTTCTGGACACGCCGGTGAACACAAGACTTTTGAGATCCTCTCTCGAAGTTACTGGTGGCCTTCAATGAGGAGAGACGTCAAAGAGTTCATTGCTTCCTGTGAATTATGTTCGCAATTCAAATCCTCCCGCAGAACCCCAGCAGGGTTGCTGCGACCACTACCCATTCCGTCCAAACCATGGACCCATATTAGTATGGATTTCGTTACTGACTTACCACCTAGTAAGAACCATAACACTATTTGGGTGGTAGTGGACAGATTTTCGAAGATGGCTCATTTCATCCCTCTGTCTGGTTTGCCTTCCTCGTCTATCCTGGCTGAACATTTCATTAAAGAGATCTTCCGTATCCATGGATGTCCATCTGAGATTGTGTCTGATAGAGGAGTACAATTCGTGTCCAGATTCTGGCGAGCCCTTTGTAAAACCTTGGGCATACGATTAGCACTCTCATCTTCTTACCATCCACAATCCAATGGACAAACCGAACGTGTCAATCAAGATCTTGAGACTTTTATAAGGATATTTTCATCAGCCAATCAAGACAACTGGGTAGAGTTACTCCCTTGGGCTGAGTTCGCCCATAACAACATGTACCATGAGTCATCATCCAAAACTCCATTCTTTGTGGTCTACGGTCACCATCCGTCTTTTCCGGAATTTCCTGCCCTCCCGCCCACCCAAGTTCCTGCGGTGGAGACTGTTTGTCAGACCTTTAAAAATATCTGGTCTCAGGTTAGAACCTGTTTAAAGAAGACATCTGTCAAATATAAATCTTTCGCTGATAAGAAGAGGCGGGCTATTCCACCACTAAAAATTGGAGATCGTGTCTGGTTATCCACAAAAAATATTCGTTTGAAGGTTCCATCCATGAAATTCGCCCCTCGTTTTATTGGTCCATATAGGATCATTCAAGTTATCAATCCAGTATGTGTGAAACTCCTTCTTCCTAAGAGTCTTCGGATTTCTAATGCCTTCCATGTATCTTTGCTCAAACCTCTTATTATCAACCGTTTTTCAACTCCTCCCTCAGCTCCGCAGCCAGTTCAAGTCCATCAGGAGGAGGATTTTGAGATTACCGAGGTACTAGATGCAAAAATTTCGCGAGGAGTCCTCCACTTCCTCGTTCATTGGAAGGGCTTTGGTCCTGAGGAGCGCTCTTGGATCAAAGCTGAAGATCTTAATGCTCCTGCCCTTTTGAAGAAGTTTTACTCCAAAAATCCGGACAAGCCCGGTTCCAGGCGTTCTGTGCCCACCTTTAAAAGGGGGGGTACTGTCACTCACCGGACCGTGAGTGCCTCTTCCCGGACATTTAGGAACCGTGGCCGTCCACCATCCTGAGGGTCTGCTCATGCGCAGCCCTTTTCTATACTTCAGTGTATACCCCTTTAACTTAATTGGCAGATCAGGCAACCTCCCTATATTAAGCACCTGTGGTCACCACCACGTTGCCTGATCTTGGAGTCTCATTCCTCATGAGTCTCTGAAGGTGTTCCTGTATTACTTGTGTATTCAGCGCTGCTGATTCCTGTGGTTTCCAAACCACTTCTACTACTGTGGTTCCATACCACTTCTACCATCAACTGTATCATCATGACTGTTTGCTGATTCCTATCCGCTGCCTCCGTGCACTACAGTCTTCTACACCACTTCAACGTTATTTTATATCAATGTGACTGTTTACTCATTGCTATCCGCTGCCTCCGTGCACTCCAGCTTTTACCTCACTCACCTGCTTCTCATCAAGTCTGTTTGCTGATTTCTATCCGCTGCCTCCGTGCACTACAGTCTCCTGCTTGCAACTCGCCTGTGTTCAACATCGTGACTGCCAGCTGACTACTATCCGCTGCCTCTGTGCACTACCGTCTCCTGCTTGCAACTCGCCTGTGTTCAACATCGTGACTGCCAGCTGACTACTATCCGCTGCCTCTGTGCACTACAGTCTCCTGCTTGCAACTCGCCTGTGTTCAACATCGTGACTGCCAGCTGATTACTATCCGCTGCCTCCGTGCACTACACTCTCATCTCATCTTTGCTGTGACTTCCTCGAGACTGCCGCTTTTCATTACCATCTGCTACACTTCGTGATCTACAGCTCCTGCCCTGCGCTGCACTCCTGTTTCCCATCGCTGTTGGTTCCTGTGGTTGCTACTGGTTACCTCCGTGTGCCGCTGAGTCCTGCCGCTGTGGTCAGCGCTATCGTCCATCTCCTGCTGATCCACTCTCCACGCCTTCACGTGTTCCACTGGCCTCTACCCTCCTGTCAGCATTGGATTTGTATCTCTTCTACTACCCTCTGCTGGATCATCTCCATTCTCCTGGGTTTCCTATGAGTCCAGTTCCACGTGTTGCTGACTCCTGTGGATTCGTGTCCCTGTCGGTCTACTCACCTGTGCGCTGCACCTGCGAGACCACTGCTTCTCCTATCCAGGGACTTCCTATCCAGTCGGCCTCCAGCCGCTCAGGTACCGCTGCAATCCCATCTGACTGCTACTGCTGAACCACGGTATGCATGCTTCTCATTGACTGTGCTGTGTATTGCATATCTTGCTGGACTGTGTTTGGTTCTCTCTGGAGTCTGCTATCCGCTGAGTCTATTGCCATCATTGACTGTGTTATCATTGTGCTGGACTACTTCAAGAGACTTTCTAGATTGCAGACCTGATCAGTCATTTACATATATATATACCTATATTGTGCATATTACTGTGGATCGTGTATAAGGTGCCTGTGTATATCCTGTGTTGCAGTCTTCCCCCGTGCACCTCCTCATATATATATGCAGTGGTACAACTTGCTGATGTCAGACCACTGATCCCTGTTTCCGGTATCACCTGTTCCATTATCCTCTCACATAGCAGTGGTACAACTTGCTACCGCAGACCACTGACTACCTGGATACCTCCACTTGGATTCCATTCCTTCACTCAGACAGCGGTACAACTTGCTACCCGCAGACCGCTGACTCTCATCACCTCCTTGTTTCTGTTGGACATTCCTCCTCACTATAGCAGTGGTACAACTTGCTATCGCAGACCACTGACTACCTTCACGTGTCCTTGTCCATACAGTTCCTTGTGTATCATTACCTCATTATTACCAGTGTTGCTAGTCATAGACTTTCCTGAGCATCTCATCGGCCATCATTTCATGTTCCGTGATCACCCAGCTACCAGAGTACCCTATTACCATCTACATTGCTCTGGTAAGCCTACCATCTGGTGATTCCTGGGTAAAGACTCCTAGTGCCCGTGACAGGTCCTTTGGGAGGGGGTATTGTGAAAATTGCTGAAATTTAGTCCCTTGGGGGTGTATTGTGAAAATTGGGGAAATTTGGTCCTTTGGGGTGGGGGGTATTGTGAAATTTGTGAAATGTGGTCCTTTGGGGGGGGTATTGTGAAAATTGCTGAAATTTTGTCCTTTGGGGGGGTATTGTGAAAATTGGTAAAATGTGGTCCTTTGGGGGGTATTGTGAAAATTGCTGAAATTTGGTCCTTTGGGGGGTAATGTGAAAATTGCTGAAATTTGGTCCTTTGGGGGGGTATTGTGAAAATTGTTGAAATTTGGTCCTTTGGGGGGATATTGTAAAAATTGTTTAAATGTGGTCCTTTGGGGAGGTATTGTGAAAATTGTTGAAATGTGGTCCTTTGGGGGGGTATTGTGAAATTTGGTGAAATGTGGTCCTTTGGGGGGGTATTGTGAAAATTGTTGAAATTTGGTCCTTTGGGGGGATATTGTAAAAATTGTTGAAATGTGGTCCTTTGGGGGGCGGTATTGTGAAAATTGGTGAAATTTGGTCCTTTGGGGGGGTATTGTGAAAATTGGTGAAATTTGGTCCCTTGGGGGGGTATAGTGAAAATTGGTGAAATTTGGTCCCTTGGGGGAGTATTGTGAAATTTTTGAAATTTGGTCCTTTGGGGGGATATTGTAAAAATTGTTTAAATGTGGTCCTTTGGGGGCGGTATTTTGAAAATTGGTGAAATTTGGTCCTTGGGCGCGTATTATGAAAATTGGTGAAAATTGGTCCCTTGGGGGAGTATTGTGAAAATTGTAGAAATTTGGTCCTTTAGGGGGATATTGTAAAAATTGTTGAAATGTGGTCCTTTGGGGGCGGTATTGTGAAAATTGGTGAAATTTGGTCCCTTGGGGGCGTACAGTGAAAATTGGTGAAATTTGGTCCCTTGGGGGAGTATTGTGAAAATTGTTGAAATTTGGTTCTTTAGGGGGATTTTGTAAAAATTGTTGAAATGTGGTCCTTTGGGGGGGTATTGTGAAACTTGGTGAAATTTGGTCCTTTGCGGGAGTATTGTGAAAATTGGTGAAATTTGGTCCTTTGGGGGGGTATTGTGAAAATTGGTGAATTGTGGTCCTTTGGGGCGGGTATTGTAAAAATTGGTGAAATTTGGTCCTTTGGGGGGATATTGTAAAAATTGTTGAAATGTGGTCCTTTGGGGGCGGTTTTGTGAAAATTGGTGAAATTTGGTCCTTTGGGGGGGTATTGTGAAAATTGGTGAAATGTGGTCCCTTGGGGGGGTATAGTGAAAATTGGTGAAATTTGGTCCCTTGGGGGAGTATTGTGAAAATTGTTGAAATTTGGTCCTTTGGGGGGATATTGTAAAAATTGTTGAAATGTGGTCCTTTGGGGGCGGTATTGTGAAAATTGGTGAAATTTGGTCCTTTGGGGGGTATAGTGAAAATTGTAGAAATTTGGTCCCTTGGGGGTTATTGTGAAAATTGGTGAAATTTGGTCCCTTGGGGGGTATTGTGAAAAATGTTTAAATTTGGTCCTTTGGGTGGAGTATTGTGAAAATTGGTGACATTTGGTCTTTTGGGGGAGTATTGCAAAAATTGCTGAAATGTGGTCCTTTGGGGGAGAATTGTGAAAATTGGTCATTTGGGAGGGGGTATTGTGAAAATTGCTGAAATTTGGTCCTTTGGGGGGGTATTGTGAAAATTGGTAAAATGTGGTCCTTTGGGGGGTATTGTGAAAATTGCTGAAATTTGGTCCTTTGGGGGGTATTGTGAAAATTGCTGAAATTTGGTCCTTTGGGGGATATTGTAAAAATTGTTGAAATGTGGTCCTTTGGGGGAGGTATGTGTGAAAATTGGTGAAATGTGGTCCTTTGGGGGGGTATTGTGAAATTTGGTGAAATGTGGTCCTTTGGGGGGCGGTTTTGTGAAAATTGGTGAAATTTGGTCCTTTGGGGGGGGGTATTGTGAAAATTGGTGAAATGTGGTCCCTTGGGGGGGTATAGTGAAAATTGGTGAAATTTGGTCCCTTGGGGGAGTATTGTGAAAATTGTTGAAATTTGGTCCTTTGGGGGGATATTGTAAAAATTGTTGAAATGTGGTCCTTTGGGGGCGGTATTGTGAAAATTGGTGAATTTGGTCCTTTGGGGGGGTATAGTGAAATTGTAGAAATTTGGTCCTTGGGGGTTATTGTGAAAATTGGTGAAATTTGGTCCCTTGGGGGGTATTGTGAAAAATGTTTAAATTTGGTCTTTGGGTGGAGTATTGTGAAAATTGGTGACATTTGGTCCTTGGGCGCGTATTATGAAAATTGGTGAAAATTGGTCCCTTGTGGGAGTATTGTGAAAATTGTAGAAATTTGGTCCTTTAGGGGGATATTGTAAAAATTGTTGAAATGTGGTCCTTTGGGGGCGGTATTGTGAAAAATTGGTGAAATTTGGTCCCCTTGGGGGCGTACAGTGAAAATTGGTGAAATTTGGTCCCTTGGGGGAGTATTGTGAAAATTGTTGAAATTTGGTTCTTTAGGGGGATTTTGTAAAAATTGTTGAAATGTGGTCCTTTGGGGGGTATTGTGAAACTTGGTGAAATTTGGTCCTTTGGGGAGTATTGTGAAAATTGGGGAAATTTGGTCCTTTGGGGGGGTATTGTGAAAATTGGTGAATTGTGGTCCTTTGGGGCGGGTATTGTAAAAACTGGTGAAATTTGGTCCTTTGGGGGGATATTGTAAAAATTGTTGAAATGTGGTCCTTTGGGGGCGGTTTTGTGAAAATTGGTGAAATTTGGTCCTTTGGGGGGGGGTATTGTGAAAATTGGTGAAATGTGGTCCCTTGGGGGGGTATAGTGAAAATTGGTGAAATTTTGGTCCCTTGGGGGAGTATTGTGAAAAGTTGTTGAAATTTGGTCCTTTGGGGGGATATTGTAAAAATTGTTTGAAATGTGGTCCTTTGGGGGCGGTATTGTGAAAATTGGTGAAATTTGGTCCTTTGGGGGGGTATAGTGAAAATTGTAGAAATTTGGTCCCTTGGGGGTTATTGTGAAAATTGGTGAAATTTGGTCCCTTGGGGGGTATTGTGAAAAATGTTTAAATTTGGTCCTTTGGGTGGAGTATTGTGAAAATTGGTGACATTTGGTCCTTGGGCGCGTATTATGAAAATTGGTGAAAATTGGTCCCTTGGGGAGTATTGTGAAAATTGTAGAAATTTGGTCCTTTAGGGGGATATTGTAAAAATTGTTGAAATGTGGTCCTTTGGGGGCGGTATTGTGAAAATTGGTGAAATTTGGTCCCTTGGGGGCGTACAGTGAAAATTGGTGAAATTTGGTCCCTTGGGGGAGTATTGTGAAAATTGTTGAAATTTGGTTCTTTAGGGGGATTTTGTAAAAATTGTTGAAATGTGGTCCTTTGGGGGGGTATTGTGAAACTTGGTGAAATTTGGTCCTTTGGGGGAGTATTGTGAAAATTGGTGAAATTTGGTCCTTTGGGGGGGTATTGTGAAAATTGGTGAATTGTGGTCCTTTGGGGCGGGTATTGTAAAAATTGGTGAAATTTGGTCCTTTGGGGGGATATTGTAAAAATTGTTGAAATGTGGTCCTTTGGGGGCGGTTTTGTGAAAATTGGTGAAATTTGGTCCTTTGGGGGGGGGTATTGTGAAAATTGGTGAAATGTGGTCCCTTGGGGGGGTATAGTAAAAATTGGTGAAATTTGGTCCCTTGGGGGAGTATTGTGAAAATTGTTGAAATTTGGTCCTTTGGGGGGATATTGTAAAAATTGTTGAAATGTGGTCCTTTGGGGGCGGTATTGTGAAAATTGGTGAAATTTGGTCCTTTGGGGGGGTATAGTGAAAATTGTAGAAATTTGGTCCCTTGGGGGTTATTGTGAAAATTGGTGAAATTTGGTCCCTTGGGGGGTATTGTGAAAAATGTTTAAATTTGGTCCTTTGGGTGGAGTATTGTGAAAATTGGTGACATTTGGTCTTTTGGGGGAGTATTGCGAAAATTGCTGAAATGTGGTCCTTTGGGGGGGTATTGTGAAAATTGCTGAAATTTGGTCCTTTGGGGTGGTATTATGAAAATTGGGGAAATTTGGTCCCTTGAAGGGGGTATTGTGAAAATTGGTGAAATGTGGTCCTTTGGGGGGGTACTGTAAAAATTAGTGAAATGTGGTCCTTTGGGGGGGTATTGTGAAAATTGGTGAAATGTGGTCCCTTGGGGGGGTATAGTGAAAATTGGTGAAATTTGGTCCTTTGGGGGGATATTGTAAAAATTGTTGAAATGTGGTCCTTTGGGGGCGGTATTGTGAAAATTGGTGAAATTTGGTCCTTTGGGGGGTAATAGTGAAAATTGTAGAAATTTGGTCCCTTGGGGGTTATTGTGAAAATTGGTGAAATTTGGTCCCTTGGGGGGTATTGTGAAAAATGTTTAAATTTGGTCCTTTGGGTGGAGTATTGTGAAAATTGGTGACATTTGGTCTTTTGGGGGAGTATTGCGAAAATTGCTGAAATGTGGTCCTTTGGGGGGGTATTGTGAAAATTGCTGAAATTTGGTCCTTTGGGGGGGGTATTATGAAAATTGGGGAAATTTGGTCCCTTGAATGGGGTATTATGAAAATTGGTAAAATTTGGTCCTTTTGGGGGTATAGTGAAAATTGCTGAAATGTGGTCCTTTGGGGGGGTATTGTGAAAATTGCTGAAATTTAGTCCCTTGGGGGTGTATTGTGAAATTGGGGAAATTTGGTCCTTTGGGGTGGGGGGTATTGTGAAAATTGGTAAAATGTGGTCCTTTGGAGGGTATTGTGAAAATTGCTAAAATTTGGTCCTTTGGGGGGTATTATGAAAATTGCTGAAATTTGGTCCTTTGGGGGGATATTGTAAAAATTGCTGAAATGTGGTCCTTTGTGGGGGTATTGTGAAAATTGGTGAAATTTGGTCTTTTTAGGAGGTATAGTGAAAATTGGAGAAATGTGGTCCATTGGGGGGGGTATTGTGAAAATTGGTGAAATTTGGTCCTTTGGGGGTATTGTGAAAATTGCTGAAATTTGGTGCTTTGGGGGGTATTGTGAAAATTGGTGAAATTTGGTCCTTTGGGGGTATTGTGAAAACTGGTGAAATTTGGTACTTTGGGGGCTATTGTTAAAATTGTGGAAATTTGGTCCTTTGGGGGGTATTGTAAAAATTGCTGAAATGTGGTCCTTTGGGGGGTATAGTGAAAATTGGGGAAATTTGGTTCTTGGGGGGGGGGGGGGTATAGTGAAAATTGGGGAAATTTGGTCCCTTGGGGGTATTGTGAAAATAGGTGAAATTTGGTCCTTTGGGGGGGGGGTAATTGTGAAAATTGCTGAAATTTAGTGCTTTGGGGGTTATTGTGAAAATTGCTGAAATTTGGTCCTTTGGGGGGGGTATAGTGAAAATTGGTGAAATGTGGTCCTTTGGGGGGGTATTGTGAAAATTAGTAAAATGTGGTCCTTTGGGGGAGTATTGTGAAAATTGTTGAAATTTGGTCCTTTGGGGGGATATTGTAAACATTGTTGAAATGTGGTCCTTTGGGGGCGATATTGTGAAAATTGGTGAAATTTGGTCCTTTGGGGGGTATTGTGAAAATTGGTGAAATTTGGTCATTTGGGGGGGTATTGTGAAAATTGGTGAAATTTGGTCCTTTTGGGGTATTGTGAAAATTGGTGAAATTTGGTCCTTTGGGGGGTATTGTTAAAATTGGTGAAATTTGGTCCTTTGGGGGTATTGTGAAAATTGGTGAAATTTGGTACTTTGCGGGGGTATAGTGAAAAATGGTGAAATTTGGTCCTTTGGGGGGGGGGTATTGTGAAAGTTGGTGAATTGTGGTCCTTTGGGGTGGGTATTGTAAAAATTGGTGAAAGTTGGTCCTTTGGGGGGTATTGTGTAAATTGGTAAAATTTGGTCATTTGGGGCGGTATTGTGAAAATTGGTGAAATTTGGTCCTTTTGGGCTATTGTGGAAATTTGGTCCTTTGGGGGGGTATTGTAAAAATTGCTGAAATGTGGTCCTTTGGGGGGTATAGTGAAAATTGGGGAAATTTGGTCCTTGGGGGGGTATAGTGAAAATTGGGGAAATTTGGTCCCTTGGGTCGTATTGTGAAAATAGGTGAAATTTGGTCCTTTGGGGGGTGATTGTGAAAATTGCTGAAATTTAGTGCTTTGGGGATTATTGTGAAAATTTGGCGAAATTTGGTCCTTTGCGGGGGTATAGTGAAAATTGGTGAAATGTGGTCCTTTGGGGTGGGTATTGTGAAAATTGGTGAAAGTTGGTCCTTTGGGGGGGTATAGTGAAAATTGGTTAAATGTGGTCCTTTGGGGGGGTATTGTGAAAATTGGTAAAATGTTTTCCTTTGGGGGGGTATTGTGAAAATTGGTGAAATGTGGTCCTTTGGGGGGGTATTGTGAAAACTGGTGAATTGTGGTTCTTTGGGGCGGGTATTGTAAAAATTGGTGAAATTTGGTCCTTTGGGGGGTATTGTGAAAATTGGTAAAATATGGTCCTTTAGGGGGGTATTATGAAAGTTGGTGAAATTTGGTCCTTTGGGGGTATAGTGAAAATTGCTGAAATTTGGTCCTTTGGGGGTACTGTAAAAATTGGTGAAATTTGGTCCTTTGGGGGTACTGTAAAAATTGGTAAATTGTGGTCCTTTGGGGCGGGTATTGTAAAAATTGGTGAAATTTGGTCCTTTGGGGGGTATTGTGAAAATTGGTAAAATTTGGTCCTTTGGGGGGGTATTATGAAAATTTGTGAAATTTGGTCCTTTGGGGGGGTATTGTGAAAATTGCTGAAATTTGGTCCCTTGGGGGTGTATTGTAAAAATTGGGGAAATTTGGTCCCTTGCGGGGGTATTGTGAAAATTGCTGAAATGTGGTCCTTTGGGGGGAGGGGGGTATTGTGAAAATTGCTGAAATTTGGTCCTTTGGGGGGTATTATGAAAATTGGTGAAATTTGGTCCTTTTGGGGTGGTATAGTGAAAATTGGTGAAATTTGGTCCCTTGGGGGGATATTGTAATAATTGTTGAAATGTGGTCCTTTGGGGGCGGTGTTGTGAAAATTGGTGAAATTTGGTCCTTTGGGGGGTATTGTGAAAATTGGTGAAATTTGGTGCTTTGGGGGGGTATTGTGAAAATTGGTGAAATGTGGTCCTTTGGGGGGGTATTGTGAAACTTGGTGATATTTGGTCCTTTGGGGGAGAATTGTGAAAATTGGTCATTTGGGAGGGGGTATTGTGAAAATTGCTGAAATTTGGTCCTTTGGGGGGGTATTGTGAAAATTGGTCAAATGTGGTCCTTTGGGGGGTATTGTGAAAATTGCTGAAATTTGGTCCTTTGGGGGGTATTGTGAAAATTGCTGAAATTTGGTCCTTTGGGGGGGTATTGTGAAAATTGTTGAAATTTGGTCCTTTGGGGGGATATTGTAAAAATTGTTGAAATGTGGTCCTTTGGGGAGGTATTGTGAAAATTGGTGAAATGTGGTCCTTTGGGGGGGTATTGTGAAATTTGGTGAAATGTGGTCCTTTGGGGGGGTATTGTGAAAATTGTTGAAATTTGGTCCTTTGGGGGGATATTGTAAAAATTGTTGAAATGTGGTCCTTTGGGGGGCGGTATTGTGAAAATTGGTGAAATTTGGTCCTTTGGGGGGGTATTGTGAAAATTGGTGAAATTTGGTCCCTTGGGGGGGTATAGTGAAAATTGGTGAAATTTGGTCCCTTGGGGGAGTATTGTGAAAATTGTTGAAATTTGGTCCTTTGGGGGATATTGTAAAAATTGTTTAAATGTGGTCCTTTGGGGGCGGTATTTTGAAAATTGGTGAAATTTGGTCCTTGGGCGCGTATTATGAAAATTGGTGAAAATTGGTCCCTTGGGGGAGTATTGTGAAAATTGTAGAAATTTGGTCCTTTAGGGGGATATTGTAAAAATTGTTGAAATGTGGTCCTTTGGGGGCGGTATTGTGAAAAATGGTGAAATTTGGTCCCTTGGGGGCGTACAGTGAAAATTGGTGAAATTTGGTCCCTTGGGGGAGTATTGTGAAAATTGTTGAAATTTGGTTCTTTAGGGGGATTTTGTAAAAATTGTTGAAATGTGGTCCTTTGGGGGGGTATTGTGAAACTTGGTGAAATTTGGTCCTTTGGGGGAGTATTGTGAAAATTGTTAAAATTTGGTCCTTTGGGGGGGTATTGTGAAAATTGGTGAAATTTGGTCATTTGGGGGGGGTATTGTGAAAATTGGTGAAATGTGGTCCTTTGGGGGGGGTATTGTGAAACTTGGTGAAATTTGGTCCTTTGGGGGAGTATTGTGAAAATTGGTAATTTTGGAGGGGGTATTGTGAAAATTGGTTAAATGTGGTCCTTTGGTGGGGTATTGTGAAATTTGGTGAAATGTGGTCCTTTGGTGGGGTATTGTGAAATTTGGTGAAATGTGGTCCTTTGGGGGGGTATTGTGAAAATTGTTGAAATTTGGTCCTTTGGGGGGATATTGTAAAAATTGTTGAAATGTGGTCCTTTCGGGGGCGGTATTGTGAAAATTGGTGAAATTTGGTCCTTTGGGGGGGTATTGTGAAAATTGGTGAAATTTGGTCCTTGGGCGCGTATTATGAAAATTGGTGAAAATTGGTCCCTTGGGGGAGTATTGTGAAAATTGTAGAAATTTGGTCCTTTAGGGGGATATTGTAAAAATTGTTGAAATGTGGTCCTTTGGGGGCGGTATTGTGAAAATTGGTGAAATTTGGTCCCTTGGGGGCGTACAGTGAAAATTGGTGAAATTTGGTCCCTTGGGGGAGTATTGTGAAAATTGTTGAAATTTGGTTCTTTAGGGGGATTTTGTAAAAATTGTTGAAATGTGGTCCTTTGGGGGGGTATTGTGAAACTTGGTGAAATTTGGTCCTTTGGGGGAGTATTGTGAAAATTGGTGAAATTTGGTCCTTTGGGAGGGGTTTTGTGAAAATTGGTGAATTGTGGTCCTTTGGGGCGGGTATTGTAAAAATTGGTGAAATTTGGTCCTTTGGGGGGTATTGTGTAAATTGGTGAAATTTGGTCATTTGGGGGTATTGTGAAAATTGGTGAAATTTGGTACTTTGGGGGGCTATTGTGAAAATTGCGGAAATTTGGTCCTTTGGGGGGGTATTGTAAAAATTGGTGAAATGTGGTCCTTTGGGGAGGTATTGTGAAAATTGGTGAAATGTGGTCCTTTGGGGGGGTATTGTGAAAATTGGTGAAATGTGGTCCTTTGGGGGGGTATTGTAAAAATTAGTGAAATGTGGTCCTTTGGGGGGGTATTGTGAAATTTGGTGAAATGTGGTCCTTGGGGGAGTATTGTGAAAATTGTTGAAATTTGGTCCTTTGGGGGGATATTGTAAAAATTAGTGAAATGTGGTCCTTTGGGGGGGTATTGTGAAATTTGGTGAAATGTGGTCCTTTGGGGGGATATTGTAAAAATTGTTGAAATGTGGTCCTTTGGGGGCGGTTTTGTGAAAATTGGTGAAATTTGGTCCTTTGGGGGGGTATTGTGAAAATTGCTGAAATGTGGTCCCTTGGGGGGGTATAGTGAAAATTGGTGAAATTTGGTCCCTTGGGGGAGTATTGTGAAAATTGTTGAAATTTGGTCCTTTGGGGGGATATTGTAAAAATTGTTGAAATGTGGTCCTTTGGGGGCGGTATTGTGAAAATTGGTGAAATTTGGTCCTTTGGGGGGGTATAGTGAAAATTGTAGAAATTTGGTCCCTTGGGGGTTATTGTGAAAATTGGTGAAATTTGGTCCCTTGGGGGGTATTGTGAAAAATGTTTAAATTTGGTCCTTTGGGGGAGTATTGTGAAAATTGGTAATTTTGGAGGGGGTATTGTGAAAATTGGTTAAATGTGGTCCTTTGGTGGGATTTTGTAAAAATTGTTGAAATGTGGTCCTTTGGGGGGGTATTGTGAAACTTGGTGAAATTTGGTCCTTTGGGGGAGTATTGTGAAAATTGGTGAAATTTGGTCCTTTGGGGGGGTATTGTGAAAATTGGTGAAATGTGGTCCTTTGGGGGGGTATTGTAAAAATTAGTGAAATGTGGTCCTTTGGGGGGGTATTGTGAAATTTGGTGAAATGTGGTCCTTGGGGGAGTATTGTGAAAATTGTTGAAATTTGGTCCTTTGGGGGGATATTGTAAAAATTAGTGAAATGTGGTCCTTTGGGGGGGTATTGTGAAATTTGGTGAAATGTGGTCCTTGGGGGAGTATTGTGAAAATTGTTGAAATTTGGTCCTTTGGGGGGATATTGTAAAAATTGTTGAAATGTGGTCCTTTGGGGGCGGTTTTGTGAAAATTGGTGAAATTTGGTCCTTTGGGGGGGTATTGTGAAAATTGCTGAAATGTGGTCCCTTGGGGGGGTATAGTGAAAATTGGTGAAATTTGGTCCCTTGGGGGAGTATTGTGAAAATTGTTGAAATTTGGTCCTTTGGGGGGATATTGTAAAAATTGTTGAAATGTGGTCCTTTGGGGGCGGTATTGTGAAAATTGGTGAAATTTGGTCCTTTGGGGGGGTATAGTGAAAATTGTAGAAATTT
Organism: Mixophyes fleayi; assembly: GCF_038048845.1. Classification (NCBI taxonomy): domain Eukaryota; kingdom Metazoa; phylum Chordata; class Amphibia; order Anura; family Limnodynastidae; genus Mixophyes; species Mixophyes fleayi. The sequence continues at coordinate 12,481 of NW_027446308.1, read as the reverse complement.
GGTCCCTTGGGGGTTATTGTGAAAATTGGTGAAATTTGGTCCCTTGGGGGGTATTGTGAAAAATGTTTAAATTTGGTCCTTTGGGGGAGTATTGTGAAAATTGGTAATTTTGGAGGGGGTATTGTGAAAATTGGTTAAATGTGGTCCTTTGGTGGGATTTTGTAAAAATTGTTGAAATGTGGTCCTTTGGGGGGGTATTGTGAAACTTGGTGAAATTTGGTCCTTTGGGGGAGTATTGTGAAAATTGGTGAAATTTGGTCCTTTGGGGGGGTATTGTGAAAATTGGTGAAATGTGGTCCTTTGGGGGGGTATTGTAAAAATTAGTGAAATGTGGTCCTTTGGGGGGGTATTGTGAAATTTGGTGAAATGTGGTCCTTGGGGGAGTATTGTGAAAATTGTTGAAATTTGGTCCTTTGGGGGGATATTGTAAAAATTAGTGAAATGTGGTCCTTTGGGGGGGTATTGTGAAATTTGGTGAAATGTGGTCCTTGGGGGAGTATTGTGAAAATTGTTGAAATTTGGTCCTTTGGGGGGATATTGTAAAAATTGTTGAAATGTGGTCCTTTGGGGGCGGTTTTGTGAAAATTGGTGAAATTTGGTCCTTTGGGGGGGGTATTGTGAAAATTGCTGAAATGTGGTCCCTTGGGGGGGTATAGTGAAAATTGGTGAAATTTGGTCCCTTGGGGGAGTATTGTGAAAATTGTTGAAATTTGGTCCTTTGGGGGGATATTGTAAAAATTGTTGAAATGTGGTCCTTTGGGGGCGGTATTGTGAAAATTGGTGAAATTTGGTCCTTTGGGGGGGTATAGTGAAAATTGTAGAAATTTGGTCCCTTGGGGGTTATTGTGAAAATTGGTGAAATTTGGTCCCTTGGGGGGTATTGTGAAAAATGTTTAAATTTGGTCCTTTGGGGGAGTATTGTGAAAATTGGTAATTTTGGAGGGGGTATTGTGAAAATTGGTTAAATGTGGTCCTTTGGTGGGGTATTGTGAAATTTGGTGAAATGTGGTCCTTTGGGGGGGTATTGTGAAAATTGTTGAAATTTGGTCCTTTGGGGGGATATTGTAAAAATTGTTGAAATGTGGTCCTTTGGGGGGCGGTATTGTGAAAATTGGTGAAATTTGGTCCTTTGGGGGGGTATTGTGAAAATTGGTGAAAAGTGGTCCCTTGGGGGAGTATTGTGAAAATTGTAGAAATTTGGTCCTTTAGGGGGATATTGTAAAAATTGTTGAAATGTGGTCCTTTGGGGGCGGTATTGTGAAAATTGGTGAAATTTGGTCCCTTGGGGGCGTACAGTGAAAATTGGTGAAATTTGGTCCCTTGGGGGAGTATTGTGAAAATTGTTGAAATTTGGTTCTTTAGGGGGATTTTGTAAAAATTGTTGAAATGTGGTCCTTTGGGGGGGTATTGTGAAACTTGGTGAAATTTGGTCCTTTGGGGAGTATTGTGAAAATTGGTGAAATTTGGTCCTTTGGGGGGGGTTTTGTGAAAATTGGTGAATTGTGGTCCTTTGGGGCAGGTATTGTAAAAATTGGTGAAATTTGGTCCTTTGGGGGGTATTGTGTAAATTGGTGAAATTTGGTCATTTGGGGGTATTGTGAAAATTGGTGAAATTTGGTACTTTGGGGGGCTATTGTGAAAATTGCGGAAATTTGGTCCTTTGGGGGGGTATTGTAAAAATTGGTGAAATGTGGTCCTTTGGGGGGGTATTGTGAAAATTGGTGAAATGTGGTCCTTTGGGGGGGTATTGTAAAAATTAGTGAAATGTGGTCCTTTGGGGGGGTATTGTGAAAATTGGTGAAATGTGGTCCTTTGGGGGGGTATTGTGAAATTTGGTGAAATGTGGTCCTTGGGGGAGTATTGTGAAAATTGTTGAAATTTGGTCCTTTGGGGGGATATTGTAAAAATTGTTGAAATGTGGTCCTTTGGGGGCGGTTTTGTGAAAATTGGTGAAATTTGGTCCTTTGGGGGGGTATTGTGAAAATTGGTGAAATGTGGTCCCTTGGGGGGGTATAGTGAAAATTGGTGAAATTTGGTCCTTTGGGGGGATATTGTAAAAATTGTTGAAATGTGGTCCTTTGGGGGCGGTATTGTGAAAATTGGTGAAATTTCGTCCTTTGGGGGGTAATAGTGAAAATTGTAGAAATTTGGTCCCTTGGGGGTTATTGTGAAAATTGTAGAAATTTGGTCCCTTGGGGGGTATTGTGAAAAATGTTTAAATTTGGTCCTTTGGGTGGAGTATTGTGAAAATTGGTGACATTTGGTCTTTTGGGGGAGTATTGCGAAAATTGCTGAAATGTGGTCCTTTGGGGGGGTATTGTGAAAATTGCTGAAATTTGGTCCTTTGGGGGGGGTATTATGAAAATTGGGGAAATTTGGTCCCTTGAAGGGGGTATTATGAAAATTGGTAAAATTTGGTCCTTTTGGGGGTATAGTGAAAATTGCTGAAATGTGGTCCTTTGGGGGGGTATTGTGAAAATTGCTGAAATTTAGTCCCTTGGGGGTGTATTGTGAAATTGGGGAAATTTAGTCCTTTGGGGTGGGGGGTATTGAGAAATTTGTGAAATGTGGTCCTTTGGGGGGGGTATTGTGAAAATTGCTGAAATTTGGTCCTTTGGGGGGGTATTGTGAAAATTGGTAAAATGTGGTCCTTTGGGGGTATTGTGAAAATTGCTAAAATTTGGTCCTTTGGGGGGTATTATGAAAATTGCTGAAATTTGGTCCTTTGGGGGGATATTGTAAAAATTGCTGAAATGTGGTCCTTTGTGGGGGTATTGTGAAAATTGGTGAAATTTGGTCTTTTTAGGAGGTATAGTGAAAATTGGAGAAATGTGGTCCATTGGGGGGGGTATTGTGAAAATTGGTGAAATTTGGTCCTTTGGGGGTATTGTGAAAATTGGTGAAATTTGGTGCTTTGGGGGGTATTGTGAAAATTGGTGAAATTTGGTCCTTTGGGGGTATTGTGAAAACTGGTGAAATTTGGTACTTTGGGGGCTATTGTTAAAATTGTGGAAATTTGGTCCTTTGGGGGGTCTTGTAAAAATTGCTGAAATGTGGTCCTTTGGGGGGTATAGTGAAAATTGGGGAAATTTGGTTCTTGGGGGGGGGTATAGTGAAAATTTGGGAAATTTGGTCCCTTGGGGGTATTGTGAAAATAGGTGAAATTTGGTCCTTTTGGGGGGTAATTGTGAAAATTGCTGAAATTTAGTGCTTTGGGGGTTATTGTGAAAATTGGTGAAATTTGGTCCTTTGGGGGGGGGGTATAGTGAAAATTGGTGAAATGTGGTCCTTTGGGGGGGTATTGTGAAAATTGGTAAAATGTGGTCCTTTGGGGGAGTATTGTGAAAATTGTTGAAATTTGGTCCTTTGGGGGGATATTGTAAACATTGTTGAAATGTGGTCCTTTGGGGGCGGTATTGTGAAAATTGGTGAAATTTGGTCCTTTGGGGGGTATTGTGAAAATTGGTGAAATTTGGTCCTTTGGGGGGGTATTGTGAAAATTGGTGAAATTTGGTCCTTTTGGGGTATTGTGAAAATTGGTGAAATTTGGTCCTTTGGGGGGGTATTGTTAAAATTGTTGAAATTTGGTCCTTTGGGGGTATTGTGAAAATTGGTGAAATTTGGTACTTTGCGGGGGTATAGTGAAAAATGGTGAAATTTGGTCCTTTGGGGGGGGGTATTGTGAAAGTTGGTGAATTGTGGTCCTTTGGGGTGGGTATTGTAAAAATTGCTGAAATGTGGTCCTTTGGGGGGTATAGTGAAAATTGGGGAAATTTGGTCCTTGGGGGGGTATTGTAAAAATTGCGGAAATGTGATCCTTTGGGGGGTATATTGAAAATTGGGGAAATTTGGTCCTTGGGGGGGTATAGTGAAAATTGGGGAAATTTGGTCCCTTGGGTCGTATTGTGAAAATAGGTGAAGTTTGGTCCTTTGGGGGGTGATTGTGAAAATTGCTGAAATTTAGTGCTTTGGGGATTATTGTGAAAATTTGGCGAAATTTGGTCCTTTGCGGGGGTATAGTCAAAATTGGTGAAATGTGGTCCTTTGGGGTGGGTATTGTGAAAATTGGTGAAAGTTGGTCCTTTGAGGGGGTATAGTGAAAATTGGTGAAATGTGGTCCTTTGGGGGGGTATTGTGAAAATTGGTAAAATGTTTTCCTTTGGGGGGGTATTGTGAAAATTGGTGAAATGTGGTCCTTTGGGGGGTATTGTGAAAATTGCTGAATTGTGGTTCTTTGGGGCGGGTATTGTAAAAATTGGTGAAATTTGGTCCTTTGGGGGGTATTGTGAAAATTGGTAAAATATGGTCCTTTAGGGGGGTATTATGAAAGTTGGTGAAATTTGGTCCTTTGGGGGGTATAGTGAAAATTGCTGAAATTTGGTCCTTTGGGGGTACTGTAAAAATTGGTGAAATTTGGTCCTTTGGGGGTACTGTAAAAATTGGTAAATTGTGGTCCTTTGGGGCGGGTATTGTAAAAATTGGTGAAATTTGGTCCTTTGGGGGGTATTGTGAAAATTGTTGAAATTTGGTCCTTTGGGGGGGTATTGTGAAAATTGGTGAAATGTGATCCTTTGGGGGGGGTATTGTGAAACTTGGTGAAATTTAGTCCTTTGGGGGAGAATTGTGAAAATTGGTTATTTGGGAGGGGGTATTGTGAAAATTGATTAAATGTGGTCCTTTGGGGGGTATTGTAAAAAATGCTGAAATTTGGTCCTTTGGGGGGGTATAGGGAAAATTGGTGAAATTTGGTCCTTTGGGGGGGGGTATTGTGAAAATTGGTGAATTGTGGTCCTTTGGGGCAGGTATTGTAAAAATTGGTGACATTTTGTCCTTTGGGGGGTGGGTATTGTGTAAATTGGTAAAATTTGGTCATTTGGGGGCGGTATTGTGAAAATTGGTGAAATTTGGTCCCTTGGGGGGGTATAGTGAAAATTGGTGAAATTTGGTCCCTTGGGGGGATATTGTAAAAATTGTTGAAATGTGGTCCTTTGGGGGCGGTATTGTGAAAATTGGTAAAATTTGGTCCTTTGGGGGGTATTTTGAAAATTGGTGAAATTTGGTTCTTTGGGGGGTATTGTGAAAATTGGTGAAATGTGGTCCTTTGGGGGGTATTGTGAAACTTGGTGAAATTTGGTCCTTTGGGGGAGTATTGTGAAAATTTGGTCCTTTGGGGGGATATTGTAAAAATTGTTGAAATGTGGTCCTTTGGGGGCGGTATTATGAAAATTGATGAAATTTGGTCCTTTGGGGGGTATTGTGAAAATTGGTGAAATTTGGTCCTTTGGGGGGTATTGTGAAAATTGGTGAAATGTGGTCCTTTGGGGGGGTATTGTGAAAATTGGTCATTTGGGAGGGGGTATTGTGAAAATTGGTTAAATGTGGTCCTTTGGGGGGTATTGTAAAAATTACTGAAATTTGGTCCTTTGGGGGGTATTGTGAAAATAGGGGAAATTTGGTCCTTTGGGGAGGTATTGTGAAAATTTGTGAAATTTGGTCCTTTGGGGTGGGGGGTATTGTAAAAATTGGTGAAATGTGGTCCTTTCGGGAGGTATTGTGAAATTTGTTGAAATGTGGTCCTTTGGGGGGGTATTGTGAAAATTGGTGAAATGTGGTCCTTTGGGGGGGTATTGTAAAAATTGGTGAAATGTGGTCCTTTGGGGGGGTATTGTGAAATTTTGTGAAATGTGGTCCTTTGGGGTGGTATTGTGAAAATTGTTGAAATTTGGTCCTTTGGGGGGATATTGTTAAAATTGTTGAAATGTGGTCCTTTGGGGGGGTATAGTGAAAATTGGTGAAATGTGGTCCTTTGGGGGGGTATTGTGAAAATTAGTAAAATGTTTTCCTTTGGGGGGGTATTGTGAAAATTGGTGAAATGTGGTCCTTTGGGGGGGTATTGTGAAAATTGGTGAATTGTGGTTCTTTGGGGCGGGTATTGTAAAAATTGGTGAAATTTGGTCCTTTGGGGGGTATTGTGAAAACTGGTAAAATATGGTCCTTTAGGGGGGTATTATGAAAGTTGGTGAAATTTGGTCCTTTGGGGGGGTATAGTGAAAATTGCTGAAATTTGGTCCTTTGGGGGTACTGTAAAAATTGGTGAAATTTGGTCCTTTGGGGGTACTGTAAAAATTGGTAAATTGTGGTCCTTTGGGGCGGGTATTGTAAAAATTGGTGAAATTTGGTCCTTTGGGGGGTATTGTGAAAATTGGTAAAATTTGGTCCTTTGGGGGGGTATTATGAAAATTTGTGAAATTTGGTCCTTTGGGGGGTATAGTGAAAATTGCTGAAATTTGGTCCCTTGGGGGTGTATTGTGAAAATTGGGGAAATTTGGTCCCTTGCGGGGGTATTGTGAAAATTGCTGAAATGTGGTCCTTTGGGGGGAGGGGGGTATTGTGAAAATTTGTGAAATTTGGTCCTTTGGGGGCGGTATTGTGAAAATTGGTGAAATTTGGTCCTTTGGGGGGTATTGTGAAAATTGGTGAAATTTGGTCCTTTGGGGGGGTATTGTGAAAATTGGTGAAATGTGATCCTTTGGGGGGGTATTGTGAAACTTGGTGAAATTTGGTCCTTTGGGGGAGAATTGTGAAAATTGGTCATTTGGGAGGGGGTATTGTGAAAAATGGTTAAATGTGGTCCTTTGGGGGGTATTGTAAAAAATGCTGAAATTTGGTCCTTTGGGGGGGTATAGGGAAAATTGGTGAAATTTGGTCCTTTGGGGGGGGTATTGTGAAAATTGGTGAATTGTGGTCCTTTGGGGCAGGTATTATAAAAATTGGTGAAATTTGGTCCTTTGGGGGGTATTGTGTAAATTGGTAAAATTTGGTCATTTGGGGGCGGTATTGTGAAAATTGGTGAAATTTGGTCCCTTGGGGGGGTATAGTGAAAATTGGTGAAATTTGGTCCCTTGGGGGGATATTGTAAAAATTGTTGAAATGTGGTCCTTTGGGGGCGGTATTGTGAAAATTGGTGAAATTTGGTCCTTTGGGGGGTATTGTGAAAATTGGTGAAATTTGGTTCTTTGGGGGGGGTATTGTGAAAATTGGTGAAATGTGGTCCTTTGGGGGGTATTGTGAAACTTGGTGAAATTTGGTCCTTTGGGGGAGTATTGTGAAAATTGTTGAAATTTGGTCCTTTGGGGGGATATTGTAAAAATTGTTGAAATGTGGTCCTTTGGGGGCGGTATTATGAAAATTGATGAAATTTGGTCCTTTGGGGGGTATTGTGAAAATTGGTGAAATTTGGTCCTTTGGGGGGGTATTGTGAAAATTGGTGAAATGTGGTCCTTTGGGGGGGTATTGTGAAAATTGGTCATTTGGGAGGGGGTATTGTGAAAATTGGTTAAATGTGGTCCTTTGGGGGGTATTGTAAAAATTGCTGAAATTTGGTCCTTTGGGGGGTATTGTGAAAATAGGGGAAATTTGGTCCTTTGGGGAGGTATTGTGAAAATTGGTGAAATTTGGTCCTTTGGGGGGGTATTGTGAAAATTGGTGAAATTTGGTCCCTTGGGGGGGTATAGTGAAAATTGGTGAATTTTGGTCCCTTGGGGGAGTATTGTGAAAATTGTTGAAAATTGGTCCTTTGGGGGGATATAGTAAAAATTGTTGAAATGTGGTCCTTTGGGGGGTATTGTGAAAATTGGTGAAATGTGGTTCTTTGGGGGGTATTGTGAAATTTGGTGAAATGTGGTCCTTTGGGGGGGTATTGTGAAAATTGGTGAAATTTGGTCCCTTGGGGGGGTATAGTGAAAATTGGTGAAATTTGGTCCATTTAGGGGGTATTGTGAAAATTGGAGAAATGTGGTCCTTTTGGGGGGGGTATTGTGAAAATTGGTGAAATTTGGTCCTTTTGGGTTATTGTGAAAATTGGTGAAATGTGGTCCTTTGGGGGGGGTATTGTAAAAATTGGTGAAATGTGGTCCTTTGGGGGGTATTGTGAAATTTGGTAAAATGTGGTCCTTTGGGGTTGTATTGTGAAAATTGTTGAAATTTGGTCCTTTGGGGGGATATTGTTAAAATTGTTGAAATGTGGTCCTTTGGGGGCGGTATTGTGAAAATTGGTGAAATTTGGTCCTTTGGGGGGGTATTGTGAAAATTGGTGAAATTTGGTCCCTTGGGGGGGTATAGTGAAAATTGGTGAATTTTGGTCCCTTGGGGGAGTATTGTGAAAATTGTTGAAAATTGGTCCTTTGGGGGGATATAGTAAAAATTGTTGAAATGTGGTCCTTTGGGGGGTATTGTGAAAATTGGTGAAATGTGGTTCTTTGGGGGGTATTGTGAAATTTGGTGAAATGTGGTCCTTTGGGGGGGTATTGTGAAAATTGGTGAAATTTGGTCCCTTGGGGGGGTATAGTGAAAATTGGTGAAATTTGGTCCATTTAGGGGGTATTGTGAAAATTGGAGAAATGTGGTCCTTTTGGGGGGGGTATTGTGAAAATTGGTGAAATTTGGTCCTTTTGGGTTATTGTGAAAATTGGTGAAATTTGGTCCTTTGGGGGGTATTGTTAAAATTGGTGAAATTTGGTCCTTTGGGGGTATTGTGAAAATTGGTGAAATTTGGTACTTTGGGGGGCTATTGTGGAAATTTGGTCCTTTGGGGGGGTATTGTAAAAATTGCTGAAATGTGGTCCTTTGGGGGGTATAGTGAAAATTGGGGAAATTTGGTCCTTGGGGGGGGTTTAGTGGAAATTTGGTCCCTTGGGGGGTATTGTGAAAATAGGTGAAATTTGGTCCTTTGGGGGGGTATTGTGAAAATTGGTGAAATTTAGTGCTTTGGGGGTTATTGTGAAAATTGGCGAAATTTGTTCCTTTGCGGGGGTATAGTGAAAATTGGTGAAATGTGGTCTTTTGGGGTGGGTATTGTGAAAATTGGTGAAATTTGGTCCTTTGGGGGGTATAGTGAAAATTGGTGAAATGTGGTCCTTTGGGGGGGTATTGTGAAAATTGGTAAAATGTGGTCCTTTGGGGGGGTATTGTAAAAATTGCTGAAATGTGGTCCTTTGGGGGTTATAGTGAAAATTGGGGAAATTTGGTCCTTGGGGGGTATAGTGAAAATTGGGGAAATTTGGTCCCTTGGGTCGTATTGTGAAAATAGGTGAAATTTGGTCCTTTGGGGGGTGATTGTGAAAATTGCTGAAATTTAGTGCTTTGGGGGTTATTGTGAAAATTGGCAAAATTTGGTCCTTTGCGGGGGTATAGTGAAAATTGGTGAAATGTGGTCCTTTGGGGTGGGAATTGTGAAAATTGGTGAAATGTGGTCCTTTGGGGGGTAAAGTGAAAATTGGTGAAATGTGGTCCTTTGGGGGGGTATAGGGAAAATTGGTGAAATTTGGTCCTTTGGGGGGGGGGGGGTATTGTGAAAGTTGGTGAATTGTGGTCCTTTGGGCTGGGTATTGTAAAAATTGGTGAAATTTGGTCCTTTGGGGGGTATTGTGTAAATTGGTAAAATTTAGTCATTTGGGGGCGGTTTTGTGAAAATTGGTGAAATTTGGTCCTTTTGGGGTATTGTGAAAATTGGTGAAATTTGGTCCTTTGGGGAGTATTGTTAAAATTGGTGAAATTTGGTCCTTTGGGGGTATTGTGAAAATTGGTGAAATTTGGTACTTTGCGGGGGTATAGTGAAAAATGGTGAAATTTGGTCCTTTGGGGGGGGGTATTGTGAAAGTTGGTGAATTGTGGTCCTTTGGGGTGGGTATTGTAAAAATTGGTGAAATTTGGTCCTTTGGGGGGTATTGTGTAAATTGGTAAAATTTGGTCATTTGGGGGCGGTATTGTGAAAATTGGTGAAATTTGGTCCTTTTGGGCTATTGTGGAAATTTGGTCCTTTGGGGGGGTATTGTAAAAATTGCTGAAATGTGGTCCTTTGGGGGGTATAGTGAAAATTGGGGAAATTTGGTCCTTGGGGGGGTATAGTGAAAATTGGGGAAATTTGGTCCCTTGGGTCGTATTGTGAAAATAGGTGAAATTTGGTCCTTTGGGGGGTGATTGTGAAAATTGCTGAAATTTAGTGCTTTGGGGGTTATTGTGAAAATTGGCGAAATTTGGTCCTTTGCGGGGGTATAGTGAAAATTAGTGAAATGTGGTCCTTTGGGGTGGGTATTGTGAAAATTGGTAAAATGTGGTCCTTTGGGGGGGTATTGTGAAAATTGGTGAAATGTGGTCCTTTGGGGGGGTATTGTGAAAATTGGTGAATTGTGGTTCTTTGGGGCGGGTATTGTAAAAATTGGTGAAATTTGGTCCTTTGGGGGGTATAGTGAAAATTGCTGAAATTTGGTCCTTTGGGGGTACTTTAAAAATTGGTGAAATTTGGTCCTTTAGGGGTACTGTAAAAATTGGTAAATTGTGGTCCTTTGGGGAGGGTATTGTAAAAATTGGTGGAAATTTGGTCCTTTGGGGGGTATTGTGAAAATTGGTGAAATTTGGTCCTTTGGGGGGGTATTATGAAATGTTGTGAAATTTGGTCCTTTGGGGGGGGTATAGTGAAAATTGCTGAAATTTGGTCCCTTGGGGGTGTATTGTGAAAATTGGGGAAATTTGGTCCCTTGCGGGGGTATTGTGAAAATTGCTGAAATGTGGTCCTTTGGGGGGAGGGGGGTATTGTGAAAATTGGTGAAATTTGGTCCTTTGGGGGGTATTATGAAAATTGGTGAAATTTGGTCCTTTTGGGGTGGTATAGTGAAATTTGGTCCCTTGGGGGGATATTGTAAAAATTGTTGAAATGTGGTCCTTTGGGGGGGTATTGTGAAACTTGGTGAAATTTGGTCCTTTGGGGGAGTATTGTGAAAATTGTTGAAATTTGGTCCTTTGGGGGGATATTGTAAAAATTGTTGATAGGTGGTCCTTTGGGGGCGGTATTGTGAAAATTGGTGAAATTTGGTCCTTTGGGGGGTATTGTGAAAATTGGTGAAATGTGGTCCTTTGGGGGGGTATTGTGAAACTTGGTGAAATTTGGTCCTTTTGGGGAGAATTGTGAAAATTGGTCATTTGGGATGGGGTATTGTGAAAATTGGTTAAATGTGGTCCTTTGGGGCAGGTATTGTAAAAATTGGTGAAATTTGGTCCTTTTGGGGGTATTGTGTAAATTGGTGAAATTTGGTCATTTGGGTGCGGTATTGTGAAAATTGGTGAAATTTGGTCCCTTGGGGGGGTATAGTGAAAATTGGTGAAATTTGGTCCCTTGGGGGGTATTGTTAAAATAGGGGAAATTTGGTCCTTTGGGGAAATATTGTGAAAATTTGTGAAATTTGGTCCTTTGGAGGGGTATTGTAAAAATTGGTGAAATGTGGTCCTTTCGGGGGGTATTGTGAAAATTGGTGAAATGTGGTCCTTTGGGGGTATTGTAAAAATTGGTGAAATGTGGTCCTTTGGGGGGGTATTGTGAAATTTAGTTAAATGTGGTCCTTTGGGGGGGTATTGTGAAAATTGTTGAAATTTGGTCCTTTGGGGGGTATTGTGAAAATTGGTGAATTGTGGTCCTTTGGGGCAGGTATTGTAAAAATTGGTGAAATTTGGTCCTTTTGGGGGTATTGTGTAAATTGGTGAAATTTGGTCATTTGGGTGCGGAATTGTGAAAATTGGTGAAATTTGGTCCCTTGGGGGGGTATAGTGAAAATTGGTGAAATTTGGTCCCTTGGGGGGATATTGTAAAAAGTGTTGAAATGTGGTCCTTTGGGGGCGGTATTGTGAAAATTGGTGAAATTTGGTCCTTTGGGGGGTATTTTGAAAATTGGTGAAATTTGGTTCTTTGGGGGGTATTGTGAAAATTGGTGAAATTTGGTCCTTTGGGGGGTATTGTGAAAATTGGTGACATTTGGTCCCTTGGGGAGGTATAGTGAAAATTGCTGAAATTTGGTCCTTTGGGGGGGGGGGGGTATTGTGAAAATTGGTGAAATTTAGTCCCTTGGGGGGTATTGTGAAAATTGTTGAAATTTGGTCCTTTGGGGGGATATTGTAAAATTGTTGAAATGTGGTCCTTTGGGGGCGGTATTGTGAAAATTAGTGAAATTTGGTCCCTTGGGGGGTATTGTTAAAATAGGGGAAATTTGGTCCTTTGGGGAAATATTGTGAAAATTTGTGAAATTTGGTCCTTTGGAGGGGTATTGTAAAAATTGGTGAAATGTGGTCCTTTCGGGGGGTATTGTGAAAATTGGTGAAATGTGGTCCTTTGGGGGGTATTGTAAAAATTGGTGAAATGTGGTCCTTTGGGGGGGTATTGTGAAATTTAGTTAAATGTGGTCCTTTGGGGGGGTATTGTGAAAATTGTTGAAATTTGGTCCTTTGGGGGGATATTGTAAAAATTGTTGAAATGTGGTCCTTTGGGGGCGGTATTGTGAAAATTGGTGAAATTTGGTCCTTTGGGGGGTATTGTGTAAATTGGTAAAATTTGGTCATTTGGGGGCGGTTTTGTGAAAATTGGTGAAATTTGGTCCTTTTGGGGTATTGTGAAAATTGGTGAAATTTGGTCCTTTGGGGGGTATTGTTAAAATTA
>NW_027446307.1:0-65658 GCF_038048845.1 Mixophyes fleayi | reverse complement strand
CATGATTCATGATTCAATTCATGATTCATGATTCAAATCATGATTCATGATTCAATTCATGATTCATGATTCAATTCATGATTTAATTCATGATTCATGATTTAATTCATGATTCATGATTCGATTCATGATTCATGATTCGATTCATGATTCATGATTCAATTCATGATTCATGATTCATTTCATGATTCATTATTCAATTCATGTTTCGATTCATGATTCATGATTCATGATTCAATTCATGATTCGATTCATGATTCATGATTCAATTCATGATTCATGATTTGATTCATGATTCATGATTCGATTCATGATTCATGATTAAATTCATGATTCATGATTCATGATTCTTGATTCATGATTCATGATTCGATGCATGATTCATGATTCAATTCATGATTCATTTAAAGATTCAATTCATGATTCATGATTCAATTCATGATTCATGATTCATTTCATGATTCATTATTCAATTCATGATTCGATTCATGATTCATGATTCATGATTCAATTCATGATTCCATTCATGATTCATGATTCAATTCATGATTCATGATTTGATTCTTGATTCATGATTCGATTCATGATTCATGATTCAATTCATGATTCATGATTCATGATTCTTGATTCATGATTCAATTCATGATTCATGATTCAATTCATGATTGAATTAATTAATTAATTGAATTCATTTCATGATTCATGATTCATGATTCAATTCATGATTCATGATTCATTTCATGATTCATGATTCATGATTCAATTCATGATTCAGGTTATGATTCATGATTCATTTCATGATTCATGATTCATGATTCAATTCATGATTCATGATTCGATTCAAGATTCATGATTTAAATCATGATTCATAATTCGATTCATGATTTATGATTCAATTCATGATTCATGATTCATGATTTAAATCATGAATTATGATTCAATTCATGACTCATGATTAATGATTCAATTCATGATTCAATTCATGATTCATGATTCAATTCATGATTCATGATTCAATTCATGATTCATGATTCTATTCATGATTCATGATTCAATTCATGATTCATAATTCATGATACGATTCATGATTCATGATTCGATTCATAAATCATGATTCAATTCATGATTCATGATTTGTTTCATGATTCATGATTCAATTCATGATTTATGATTAATCATTTATGATTCAATTCATGATTCATGATTTGATTCATGATTCATGATTCGATTCATGATTCATGATTCAATTCATGATTCATGATTCGATTCATGATTCATGATTCAATTCATGATTCATGATTCATGATTCAATTCATGATTCATGATTCATGATTCATGATTCAATTCATGATTCATGATTTGATTCATGATTCATGATTCAATTCATGATTCAATTCATGATTCATTTCATGATTCAATTCATGATTCATGATTAATTTCATGATTCATGATTAATTTCATGATTCATGATTCAATTCATGATTCAGTTCATGATTTATGATTCAATTCACGATTCATGATTAATGATTCATGATTCAATTCCTTATTCATGATACGATTCATGATTCATGATTGAATTCATGATTGAATTCATGATTCATGATTAGATTCATAATTCATAATTCATGATTCAATTCATGATTCATGATTCAATTCATGATTCATGTTTCGATTCATGATTCATGATTCAATTCATGATTCAATTCATGAATCATGATTCGATTCATGATTCATGATTTGAATCATGATTCATGATTCAAATCATGATTCATGATTCAATTCATGATTCATGATTTAATCTATGATTCATGATTCATGATTCATGATTCATGATTCAATTCATGATTCAATTCACGATTCATGATTCATGATTCATGATTCAATTCATGATTCATGATTTGATTCATGATTCATGATTCAATTCATGATTCAATTCATGATTCATGATTCATTTCATGCTTCATTATTCAATTCATTATTCCATTCATGATTCATGATTCAATTCATGATTCAGGATTCAGGATTCGATTCATGATTCATGATTCGATTCATAAATCATGATTCAATTCATGATTCATGATTCGTTTCATGATTCATGATTCAATTCATGATTCATGATTCATGATTTATGATTCAATTCATGATTCATGATTCATAATTTGATTCATGATTCTTGATTCATGATTTGATTCATGATTCATGATTTGATTCATGATTAATTTCATGATTCAATTCATGATTCATTTCATGATTCATGATTAATGATTTAATTCATGATTCAATTCATGATTCATGATTCGATTCATGATTCATGATTCAATTCATGATTCATTTAATGATTCAATTCATGATTCATGATTCGATTCATGATTCATGACTCAATTCATGATTTATTTAATGATTCAATTCATGATTAATGATTCAATTCATGATTCATGATTCGATTCATGATTCATGATTCGATTCATGATTCATGATTCAATTTATGATTCATGATTCATGTCATGATTCATGATTCATGATTCAATTTATGATTCATGATTCATTTCATGATTCATGATTCATGATTCAATTCATGATTCAGTTCATGATTCATGATTCAATTCATGATTCATGATTTATGATTCAAATTAAGATTCATGATTCATTAATTATGATTCAATAATGATTCATAATTCATTTCATGATTAAATTCATGATTCATGATTCAATTTATGATTCATGATTCATTTCATGATTCATGATTCATAATTCATGATTCGATTCATGATTCATGATTCGATTCATGATTCGATTCAAGATTCATGATATATGATTCAAATTAAGATTCATGATTCATGATTCAATTAATGATTCATAATTCATTTCATGATTAAATTCATGATTCATGATTCAATTCATGATTCATGATTCGATTCATGATTCATGATTCGATTCAAGAGTCATGATTTAAATTATGATTCATGATTCGATTCATGATTCATGATTCAATTCATGATTTATGATTCATGATTCAATTCATGATTCATGATTCGATTCATGATTCATGATTCGATTCATTAATCATGATTCGATTCATGATTCATGATTCGATTCATTAATCATGATTCGATTCATGATTCATTTCATGATTCAATTCATTATTCATGATTCAATTCATGATTCATGATTCGATTCATGATTCATGATTTGATTCATGAGACAATTCATGATTCAAGATTCATTTCATGATTCATGATTCATGATTCAATTCATGATTCAGTTCATGATTCATGATTCAATTCACGAATTATGATTCATGATTCGATTCATGATTCATGATTCATGATTCATGATTCAATTCCTTATTCATGATTTGATTCATGATTCATGATTCATGATTTATGATTCATGATTCAATTCATGATTCATGATTCATGATTCATGATTCATGATTCAATTCATGATTCATGATTCATGATTCAATTCATGATTCATGATTCAATTCATGATTCATGATTCAATTCATGATTCATGATTCAATTCATGATTCATGATTCATTTCATGATTCATTTCATGATTCATGATTTAATTAATGATTCATGATTTGATTCATGATTCATGATTCGATTCATGATTCATGATTCAATTCATGATTCATGATTCAAATCATGATTCATGATTCAATTCATGATTCATGATTCATGATTTATGATTCAATTCATGATTCAATTCATGATTCATGATTCATGATTCATGATTCAATTCATGATTCATGATTCAATTCATGATTCTTGATTCGATTCATGATTCATGATTCGATTCATGATTCATGATTCAATTCATGATTCATGATTCGATTCATGATTCATGATTCATTTCATGATTCATGATTCATGATTTAATTCATGATTCATGATTCAAGAATCATGATTCGATTCATGATTCATGATTCATGATTTAATTCACGATTCGTGATTCGTGATTCAATTTATGATTCAATTCATGATTAATAATTCATGATTTGATTCATGATTCATCATTCAATTCATGAGTCATGATTCATGGTTCATGATTCAATTCATGATTCATGATTAATTTCATGATTCAATTTATGATTCATTTCATGATTCATGATTAATGATTTAATTCATGATTCAATTCATGATTCGATTCATGATTCGATTCATGATTCATGATTCAATTCATGATTCATTTAATGATTCAATTCATGATTCATGATTCGATTCATGATTCATGGTTCAATTCATGATTCATTTAATGATTCAATTCATGATTCATGATTCAATTCATGATTCATGATTCGATTCATGATTCAGTTCATGATTCATGATTCAATTCATGATTCATGATTTATGATTCAAATTAAGATTCATGATTCATTAATCATGATTCAATAATGATTCATAATTCATTTCATGATTAAATTCATGATTCATGATTCAATTTATGATTCATGATTCATTTCATGATTCATGATTCATAATTCATGATTCGATTCATGATTCATGATTCGATTCATGATTCGATTCAAGATTCATGATATATGATTCAAATTAAGATTCATGATTCATGATTCAATTAATGATTCATAATTCATTTCATGATTAAATTCATGATTCATTTTATGATTCATGATTCATGATTCAATTCATGATTCATGATTCGATTCATGATTCATGATTCGATTCAAGATTCATGATTTAAATTATAATTCATGATTCGATTCATGATTCATGATTCAATTCATGATTTATGATTCATGATTCGATTCATGATTCATGATTCGATTCATGATTCATGATTCGATTCATGATTCATGATTCGATTCATGATTCATTTCATGAGTCAATTCATTATTCATGATTCAATTCATGATTCATGATTCGATTCATGATTCATGATTTGATTCATGAGACAATTCATGATTCAAGATTCATTTCATGATTCATGATTCATGATTCAATTCATGATTCAGTTCATGATTCATGATTCAATTCACGATTCATGATTCATGATTCGATTCATGATTCATGATTCATGATTCATGATTCAATTCCTTATTCATGATTCGATTCATGATTCATGATTCATGATTTATGATTCATGATTCAATTCATGATTCATGATTCATGATTCATGATTCAATTCATGATTCATGATTCATGATTCAATTCATGATTCATGATTCAATTCATGATTCATGATTCATGATTCATTTCATGATTCATTTCATGATTCATGATTTAATTAATGATTCATGATTTGATTCATGATTCATGATTCGATTCATGATTCATGATTCAATTCATGATTCATGATTCAAATCATGATTCAAGATTCAAATTATGATTCATGATTCATGATTTATGATTCAATTCATGATTCAATTCATGATTCATGATTCATGATTCATGATTCAATTCATGATTCATGATTCAATTCATGATTCTTGATTCGATTCATGATTCATGATTCGATTCATGATTCATGATTCAATTCATGATTCATGATTCGATTCATGATTCATGATTCATTTCATGATTCATGATTCATGATTCAATTCATGATTCATGATTCAAGAATCATGATTCGATTCATGATTCATGATTCATGATTTAATTCACGATTCGTGATTCGTGATTCAATTTATGATTCAATTCATGATTAATAATTCATGATTTGATTCATGATTCATCATTCAATTCATGAGTCATGATTCATGGTTCATGATTCAATTCATGATTCATGATTAATTTCATGATTCAATTTATGATTCATTTCATGATTCATGATTAATGATTTAATTCATGATTCAATTCATGATTCGATTCATGATTCGATTCATGATTCATGATTCAATTCATGATTCATTTAATGATTCAATTCATGATTCATGATTCGATTCATGATTCATGGTTCAATTCATGATTCATTTAATGATTCAGTTCATGATTCATGATTCAATTCATGATTCATGATTTATGATTCAAATTAAGATTCATCATTCATTAATCATGATTCAATAATGATTCATAATTCATTTCATGATTAAATTCATGATTCATGATTCAATTTATGATTCATGATTCATTTCATGATTCATGATTCATAATTCATGATTCGATTCATGATTCATGATTCGATTCATGATTCGATTCAAGATTCATGATATATGATTCAAATTAAGATTCATGATTCATGATTCTATTAATGATTCATAATTCATTTCATGATTAAATTCATGATTCATTTTATGATTCATGATTCATGATTCAATTCATGATTCATGATTCGATTCATGATTCATGATTCGATTCAAGATTCATGATTTAATTCATGATTCATGATTCGATTCATGATTCATGATTCAATTCATGATTTATGATTCGATTCAAGATTCATGATTTAATTCATGATTCATGATTCGATTCATGATTCATGATTCAATTCATGATTTATGATTCATGATTCAATTCATGATTCATGATTCGATTCATGATTCATGATTCGATTCATGATTCATGATTCGATTCAAGATTCATGATTTAATTCATGATTCATGATTCGATTCATGATTCATGATTCAATTCATGATTTATGATTCATGATTCAATTCATGATTCATGATTCGATTCATGATTCATGATTCGATTCATGATTCATGATTCGATTCATGATTCATGATTCGATTCATGATTCATTTCATGATTCAATTCAAGATTCATGATTCAATTCATGATTCATGATTAAATTCATGATTCATTTTATGATTCATGATTCATGATTCAATTCATGATTCATGATTCGATTCATGATTCATGATTCGATTCAAGATTCATGATTTAATTCATAATTCATGATTCGATTCATGATTCATGATTCAATTCATGATTTATGATTCATGATTCAATTCATGATTCATGATTCGATTCATGATTCATGATTCGATTCATGATTCATGAATCGATTCATGATTCATTTCATGATTCAATTCATGATTCATGATTCAATTCATGATTCATGATTCGATTCATGATTCATGATTTGATTCATGAGACAATTCATGATTCAAGATTCATTTCATGATTCATGATTCATGATTCAATTCATGATTCAGTTCATGATTCATGATTCAATTCACGATTCATGATTCATGATTCGATTCATGATTCATGATTCATGATTCAATTCCTTATTCATGATTCGATTCATGATTCATGATTCATGATTTATGATTCATGATTCAATTCATGATTCATGATTCATGATTCATGATTCATGATTCAATTCATGATTCATGATTCATGATTCAATTCATGATTCATGATTCAATTCATGATTCATGATTTAATTCACGATTCGTGATTCGTGATTCAATTTATGATTCAATTCATGATTAATAATTCATGATTTGATTCATGATTCATCATTCAATTCATGATTCATCATTCAATTCATGATTCAATTCATGATTCATGATTCAATTCATGATTCATGATTCGATCCATGATTCATGATTCAATTCATGATTCAATTCATGATTCAATTCATGATTCATGATTCATGATTCATGATTCAATTCATGATTCATGATTCAATTCATGATTCTTGATTCGATTCATGATTCATGATTCGATTCATGATTCATGATTCAATTCATGATTCATGATTCGATTCATGATTCATGATTCATTTCATGATTCATGATTCATGATTCAATTCATGATTCATGATTCAAGAATCATGATTCGATTCATGATTCATGATTCATGATTTAATTCACGATTCGTGATTCGTGATTCAATTTATGATTCAATTCATGATTAATAATTCATGATTTGATTCATGATTCATCATTCAATTCATGAGTCATGATTCATGGTTCATGATTCAATTCATGATTCATGATTAATTTCATGATTCAATTTATGATTCATTTCATGATTCATGATTAATGATTTAATTCATGATTCAATTCATGATTCGATTCATGATTCGATTCATGATTCAATTCATGATTCATTTAATGATTCAATTCATGATTCATGATTCGATTCATGATTCATGGTTCAATTCATGATTCATTTAATGATTCAATTCATGATTCATGATTCAATTCATGATTCATGATTCGATTCATGATTCATGATTCGATTCATGATTCATGATTCAATTTATGATTCATGATTCATTTCATGATTCATGATTCATGATTCAATTCATGATTCAGTTCATGATTCATGATTCAATTCATGATTCATGATTTATGATTCAAATTAAGATTCATGATTCATTAATCATGATTCAATAATGATTCATAATTCATTTCATGATTAAATTCATGATTCATGATTCAATTTATGATTCATGATTCATTTCATGATTCATGATTCATAATTCATGATTCGATTCATGATTCATGATTCGATTCATGATTCGATTCAAGATTCATGATATATGATTCAAATTAAGATTCATGATTCATGATTCAATTAATGATTCATAATTCATTTCATGATTAAATTCATGATTCATTTTATGATTCATGATTCATGATTCAATTCATGATTCATGATTCGATTCATGATTCATGATTCGATTCAAGATTCATGATTTAAATTATAATTCATGATTCGATTCATGATTCATGATTCAATTCATGATTTATGATTCATGATTCGATTCATGATTCATGATTCGATTCATGATTCATGATTCGATTCATGATTCATGATTCGATTCATGATTCATTTCATGATTCAATTCATTATTCATGATTCAATTCATGATTCATGATTCGATTCATGATTCATGATTTGATTCATGAGACAATTCATGATTCAAGATTCATTTCATGATTCATGATTCATGATTCAATTCATGATTCAGTTCATGATTCATGATTCAATTCACGATTCATGATTCATGATTCGATTCATGATTCATGATTCATGATTCATGATTCAATTCCTTATTCATGATTCGATTCATGATTCATGATTCATGATTTATGATTCATGATTCAATTCATGATTCATGATTCATGATTCATGATTCATGATTCAATTCATGATTCATGATTCATGATTCAATTCATGATTCATGATTTAATTAATGATTCATGATTTGATTCATGATTCATGATTCGATTCATGATTCATGATTCAATTCATGATTCATGATTCAAATCATGATTCAAGATTCAATTCATGATTCATGATTCATGATTTATGATTCAATTCATGATTCAATTCATGATTCATGATTCATGATTCATGATTCAATTCATGATTCATGATTCAATTCATGATTCTTGATTCGATTCATGATTCATGATTCGATTCATGATTCATGATTCAATTCATGATTCATGATTCGATTCATGATTCATGATTCATTTCATGATTCATGATTCATGATTCAATTCATGATTCATGATTCAAGAATCATGATTCGATTCATGATTCATGATTCATGATTTAATTCACGATTCGTGATTCGTGATTCAATTTATGATTCAATTCATGATTAATAATTCATGATTTGATTCATGATTCATCATTCAATTCATGAGTCATGATTCATGGTTCATGATTCAATTCATGATTCATGATTAATTTCATGATTCAATTTATGATTCATTTCATGATTCATGATTAATGATTTAATTCATGATTCAATTCATGATTCGATTCATGATTCGATTCATGATTCATGATTCAATTCATGATTCATTTAATGATTCAATTCATGATTCATGATTCGATTCATGATTCATGGTTCAATTCATGATTCATTTAATGATTCAATTCATGATTCATGATTCAATTCATGATTCATGATTCGATTCATGATTCATGATTCGATTCATGATTCAGTTCATGATTCATGATTCAATTCATGATTCATGATTTATGATTCAAATTAAGATTCATCATTCATTAATCATGATTCAATAATGATTCATAATTCATTTCATGATTAAATTCATGATTCATGATTCAATTTATGATTCATGATTCATTTCATGATTCATGATTCATAATTCATGATTCGATTCATGATTCATGATTCGATTCATGATTCGATTCAAGATTCATGATATATGATTCAAATTAAGATTCATGATTCATGATTCTATTAATGATTCATAATTCATTTCATGATTAAATTCATGATTCATTTTATGATTCATGATTCATGATTCAATTCATGATTCATGATTCGATTCATGATTCATGATTCGATTCAAGATTCATGATTTAATTCATGATTCATGATTCGATTCATGATTCATGATTCAATTCATGATTTATGATTCGATTCAAGATTCATGATTTAATTCATGATTCATGATTCGATTCATGATTCATGATTCAATTCATGATTTATGATTCATGATTCAATTCATGATTCATGATTCGATTCATGATTCATGATTCGATTCATGATTCATGATTCGATTCATGATTCATGATTCGATTCAAGATTCATGATTTAATTCATGATTCATGATTCGATTCATGATTCATGATTCAATTCATGATTTATGATTCATGATTCAATTCATGATTCATGATTCGATTCATGATTCATGATTCGATTCATGATTCATGATTCGATTCATGATTCATTTCATGATTCAATTCAAGATTCATGATTCAATTCATGATTCATGATTAAATTCATGATTCATTTTATGATTCATGATTCATGATTCAATTCATGATTCATGATTCGATTCATGATTCATGATTCGATTCAAGATTCATGATTTAATTCATAATTCATGATTCGATTCATGATTCATGATTCAATTCATGATTTATGATTCATGATTCAATTCATGATTCATGATTCGATTCATGATTCATGAATCGATTCATGATTCATTTCATGATTCAATTCATGATTCATGATTCAATTCATGATTCATGATTCGATTCATGATTCATGATTTGATTCATGAGACAATTCATGATTCAAGATTCATTTCATGATTCATGATTCATGATTCAATTCATGATTCAGTTCATGATTCATGATTCAATTCACGATTCATGATTCATGATTCGATTCATGATTCATGATTCATGATTCAATTCCTTATTCATGATTCGATTCATGATTCATGATTCATGATTTATGATTCATGATTCAATTCATGATTCATGATTCATGATTCATGATTCATGATTCAATTCATGATTCATGATTCAATTCATGATTCATGATTCAATTCATGATTCATGATTTAATTCACGATTCATGATTCGTGATTCAATTTATGATTCAATTCATGATTAATAATTCATGATTTGATTCATGATTCATCATTCAATTCATGATTCATCATTCAATTCATGATTCAATTCATGATTCATGATTCAATTCATGATTCATGATTCGATTCATGATTCATGATTCAATTCATGATTCAATTCATGATTCATGATTTGATTCATGATTCATGATTCGATTCATGATTCATGATTCAATTCATGATTCATGATTCAAATCATGATTCATGATTCAATTCATGATTCATGATTCATGATTTATGATTCAATTCATGATTCAATTCATGATTCATGATTCATGATTCATGATTCAATTCATGATTCATGATTCAATTCATGATTCTTGATTCGATTCATGATTCATGATTCGATTCATGATTCATGATTCAATTCATGATTCATGATTCGATTCATGATTCATGATTCATTTCATGATTCATGATTCATGATTCAATTCATGATTCATGATTCAAGAATCATGATTCGATTCATGATTCATGTTTCATGATTTAATTCACGATTCGTGATTCGTGATTCAATTTATGATTCAATTCATGATTAATAATTCATGATTTGATTCATGATTCATCATTCAATTCATGATTCATGATTCATGGTTCATGATTCAATTCATGATTCATGATTCAATTCATGATTCAATTCATGATTCATGATTCAATTCATGATTCATGATTCGATTCATGATTCATGATTAATGATTCATGATTCATGATTCATGATTCAATTCATGATTCATAATTCATGATTCATGATTAGATTAATAATTCATGATTCATGATTCAATTCATTAATCATGAATCAATTCATGATTAATGATTCGATTCATGATTCATGATTCATGATTCAATTCATGATTCAATTCATGATTCATTTCATGATTCATGATTCGATTTACGATTCATGATTCAATTCATGATTCAATTCATGATTCATGATTCGATTCATGATTCATGATTTGATTCATGATTCATTTTATGATTCATGATTCAATTCATGATTCAGTTCATGATTCATGATTTCTGATTCAATTCATAATTCATGATTCATGATTCATGATTCAATTCATGATTCAATTCTTGATACATGATTCATGATACGATTCATAATTTAATTCATGATTCATGATTCATGGTACATGATTCAATTCATGATTCATGATTAAATAATGATTCATTTCATGATTCATAATTCAATTCATGATTCATGATTAAATTAATGATTCATGATTCATGATTCGATTCATAATTCATGATTCATGGTTCATGATTCAATTCATGATTCATGATTAAATTAATGATTCATTTCATGATTCATAATTCAATTCATGATTCATGATTAAACTAATGATTCATTTCATGATTCATGATTCTATTCATGATTCATGATTCAATTCATGATTCAATTCATGATTCATGATTCATGAATTATGATTCGATTCCTGATTCATGATTCGATTCATGATTCATGATTCGATTCATGATTCATGATTCAATTCATGACTCATTTCATAATTCATGATTCAATTCATGATTCATGGTTCGATTCATGATTCATGATTTGATTCATGATTCGATTCATGATTCATGATTCGATTCATGATTCATGATTCATGATTTAATTCACGATTCGTGATTCGTGATTCAATTTATGATTCAATTCATGATTAATAATTCATGATTTGATTCATGATTCATCATTCAATTCATGAGTCATGATTCATGGTTCATGATTCAATTCATGATTCATGATTAATTTCATGATTCAATTTATGATTCATTTCATGATTCATGATTAATGATTTAATTCATGATTCAATTCATGATTCGATTCATGATTCGATTCATGATTCATGATTCAATTCATGATTCATTTAATGATTCAATTCATGATTCATGATTCGATTCATGATTCATGGTTCAATTCATGATTCATTTAATGATTCAATTCATGATTCATGATTCAATTCATGATTCATGATTCGATTCATGATTCATGATTCGATTCATGATTCAGTTCATGATTCATGATTCAATTCATGATTCATGATTTATGATTCAAATTAAGATTCATCATTCATTAATCATGATTCAATAATGATTCATAATTCATTTCATGATTAAATTCATGATTCATGATTCAATTTATGATTCATGATTCATTTCATGATTCATGATTCATAATTCATGATTCGATTCATGATTCATGATTCGATTCATGATTCGATTCAAGATTCATGATATATGATTCAAATTAAGATTCATGATTCATGATTCTATTAATGATTCATAATTCATTTCATGATTAAATTCATGATTCATTTTATGATTCATGATTCATGATTCAATTCATGATTCATGATTCGATTCATGATTCATGATTCGATTCAAGATTCATGATTTAATTCATGATTCATGATTCGATTCATGATTCATGATTCAATTCATGATTTATGATTCGATTCAAGATTCATGATTTAATTCATGATTCATGATTCGATTCATGATTCATGATTCAATTCATGATTTATGATTCATGATTCAATTCATGATTCATGATTCGATTCATGATTCATGATTCGATTCATGATTCATGATTCGATTCATGATTCATGATTCGATTCAAGATTCATGATTTAATTCATGATTCATGATTCGATTCATGATTCATGATTCAATTCATGATTTATGATTCATGATTCAATTCATGATTCATGATTCGATTCATGATTCATGATTCGATTCATGATTCATGATTCGATTCATGATTCATTTCATGATTCAATTCAAGATTCATGATTCAATTCATGATTCATGATTAAATTCATGATTCATTTTATGATTCATGATTCATGATTCAATTCATGATTCATGATTCGATTCATGATTCATGATTCGATTCAAGATTCATGATTTAATTCATAATTCATGATTCGATTCATGATTCATGATTCAATTCATGATTTATGATTCATGATTCAATTCATGATTCATGATTCGATTCATGATTCATGATTCGATTCATGATTCATGAATCGATTCATGATTCATTTCATGATTCAATTCATGATTCATGATTCAATTCATGATTCATGATTCGATTCATGATTCATGATTTGATTCATGAGACAATTCATGATTCAAGATTCATTTCATGATTCATGATTCATGATTCAATTCATGATTCAGTTCATGATTCATGATTCAATTCACGATTCATGATTCATGATTCGATTCATGATTCATGATTCATGATTCAATTCCTTATTCATGATTCGATTCATGATTCATGATTCATGATTTATGATTCATGATTCAATTCATGATTCATGATTCATGATTCATGATTCATGATTCAATTCATGATTCATGATTCAATTCATGATTCATGATTCAATTCATGATTCATGATTTAATTCACGATTCGTGATTCGTGATTCAATTTATGATTCAATTCATGATTAATAATTCATGATTTGATTCATGATTCATCATTCAATTCATGATTCATCATTCAATTCATGATTCAATTCATGATTCATGATTCAATTCATGATTCATGATTCGATTCATGATTCATGATTCAATTCATGATTCAATTCATGATTCATGATTTGATTCATGATTCATGATTCGATTCATGATTCATGATTCAATTCATGATTCATGATTCAAATCATGATTCATGATTCAATTCATGATTCATGATTCATGATTTATGATTCAATTCATGATTCAATTCATGATTCATGATTCATGATTCATGATTCAATTCATGATTCATGATTCAATTCATGATTCTTGATTCGATTCATGATTCATGATTCGATTCATGATTCATGATTCAATTCATGATTCATGATTCGATTCATGATTCATGATTCATTTCATGATTCATGATTCATGATTCAATTCATGATTCATGATTCAAGAATCATGATTCGATTCATGATTCATGTTTCATGATTTAATTCACGATTCGTGATTCGTGATTCAATTTATGATTCAATTCATGATTAATAATTCATGATTTGATTCATGATTCATCATTCAATTCATGATTCATGATTCATGGTTCATGATTCAATTCATGATTCATGATTCAATTCATGATTCAATTCATGATTCATGATTCAATTCATGATTCATGATTCGATTCATGATTCATGATTAATGATTCATGATTCATGATTCATGATTCAATTCATGATTCATAATTCATGATTCATGATTAGATTAATAATTCATGATTCATGATTCAATTCATTAATCATGAATCAATTCATGATTAATGATTCGATTCATGATTCATGATTCATGATTCAATTCATGATTCAATTCATGATTCATTTCATGATTCATGATTCGATTTACGATTCATGATTCAATTCATGATTCAATTCATGATTCATGATTCGATTCATGATTCATGATTTGATTCATGATTCATTTTATGATTCATGATTCAATTCATGATTCAGTTCATGATTCATGATTTCTGATTCAATTCATAATTCATGATTCATGATTCATGATTCAATTCATGATTCAATTCTTGATACATGATTCATGATACGATTCATAATTTAATTCATGATTCATGATTCATGGTACATGACTCAATTCATGATTCATGATTAAATAATGATTCATTTCATGATTCATAATTCAATTCATGATTCATGATTAAATTAATGATTCATGATTCATGATTCGATTCATAATTCATGATTCATGGTTCATGATTCAATTCATGATTCATGATTAAATTAATGATTCATTTCATGATTCATAATTCAATTCATGATTCATGATTAAACTAATGATTCATTTCATGATTCATGATTCTATTCATGATTCATGATTCAATTCATGATTCAATTCATGATTCATGATTCATGAATTATGATTCGATTCCTGATTCATGATTCGATTCATGATTCATGATTCGATTCATGATTCATGATTCAATTCATGACTCATTTCATAATTCATGATTCAATTCATGATTCATGGTTCGATTCATGATTCATGATTTGATTCATGATTCGATTCATGATTCATGATTCGATTCATGATTCATGATTCATGATTCAATTCATGATTCAATTCATGATTCGATTCATAATTCATGATTCGATTCATGAATCTTGATTCAATTCATGATTCATGATTCATGATTCAAATCATGATTCATGATTCAATTCATGATTCATGATTCATTTCATGATTCATGATTCATGATTAAATTCATGATTCAATTCATGATTCATTTCATGATTCATGATTCAATTCATGATTCATGATTCATTATTCAATTCATGATTCATGATTCGATTCACAATTCATGATTCAATTCAGGATTCATGATTCATGATTCGATTCATTATTCATGATCATGGTTCATTTTTCAATTCATGATTCATGATTCATGATTCGATTCATGATTCAATTCATGATTCATGATTCGATTCATGATTCAATTCATGATTGATGATTCATGATTCAAATCATGATTCATGATTCGATTCATGATTTATGATTCATTTCATGATTCATGATTCATGATTCAATTCATGATTCAATTCATGATTCATGATTCATGATTCAATTCATGATTCATGATTCAATTCATGATTCATGATTAGATTCATGATTCATGATTCATTTCATGATTCATGATTCAATTCATGATTCATGATTTGATTCATGATTCATGATTCGATTCATGATTCATGATTCAATTCATGATTCATGATTCAAATCATGATTCATGATTCAATTCATGATTCATGATTCATGATTTATGATTCAATGCATGAATCAATTCATGATTCATGATTCATGATTCAATTCATGATTCATGATTCAATTCATGATTCATGATTCGATTCATGATTCATGATTCATGATTCAGTTCATGATTCATGATTCATGATTCAATTCATGATTCATGATTCAATTCATGATTCATGATTAGATTCATGATTCATGATTCATTTCATGATTCATGATTCAATTCATGATTCAATTCATGATTCATGATTTGATTCATGATTCATGATTCGATTCATGATTCATGATTCAATTCATGATTCATGATTTAAATCATGATTCATTATTCAATTCATGATTCATGATTCATG
Source organism: Mixophyes fleayi (assembly GCF_038048845.1). Taxonomy (NCBI): domain Eukaryota; kingdom Metazoa; phylum Chordata; class Amphibia; order Anura; family Limnodynastidae; genus Mixophyes; species Mixophyes fleayi. The sequence continues at coordinate 48,191 of NW_027446307.1, read as the reverse complement.
ATTTATGATTCAATTCATGATTCAATTCATGATTCATGAATTATGATTCGATTCATGATTCATGATTCGATTCATGATTCATGATTCATGATTCATGATTTAATTCATGATTCATGATTTAATTCATGATTCAATTCATGATTTGATTCATGATTCATGATTCGATTCATGATTCAGTTCATGATTCATGATTTCTGATTCAATTCATAATTCATGATTCATGATTCATGATTCAATTCATGATTCAATTCTTGATACATGATTCATGATACGATTCATGATTCATAATTCAATTCATGATTCATGATTAAATAATGATTCATTTCATGATTCATAATTCAATTCATGATTCATGATTAAATTAATGATTCATTTTATGATCATGATTCAATTCATGATTCATGATTCAATTAATGATTCAATTCATGATTCTTTTTATGATTCATGATTTAATTCATGATTCGATTCATGATTCATGATTTGATTCATGATTCATGATTCGATTCATGATTCATGATTCGATTCATGATTCATGATTTGATTCATGATTCATTAATCATGATTTAATTCATGATTCATGATTCAATTCATGATTCATGAATTATGATTCGATTCATGATTCATGATTCGATTCATGATTCATGATTCATGATTCATGATTTAATTCATGATTCATGATTCAATTCATGATTCAATTCATGATTTGATTCATGATTCATGATTCGATTCATGATTCATGATTCGATTCATGATTCATTTCATGATTCATAATTTAATTCATGATTCAGTTCATAATTCATGATTCATGATTCAATTAATGATTCATGATTCAAGATTCATGATTCAATTCATGATTTATGATTCATTTCATAATTAAATTCATGATTCATTTCATGATTCATGATTCAATTCATGATTCAATTCATGATTCGATTCATGATTCATGATTCGATTCATGATTCATGATTCGATTCATGATTCATGATTCGATTCATGATTCATGATTCGATTCATGATTCATTATTTAACTCATGATTCATGATTCAATTTATGATTCATGATTCATTATTCGATTCATGATTCATGATTCATGGTTCATGATTCAATTCATGATTCATGATTAAATTAATGATTCATTTCATGATTCATAATTCAATTCATGATTCATGATTAAACTAATGATTCATTTCATGATTCATGATTCTATTCATGATTCATGATTCAATTCATGATTCAATTCATGATTCATGATTCATGAATTATGATTCGATTCCTGATTCATGATTCGATTCATGATTCATGATTCAATTCATGACTCATTTCATAATTCATGATTCAATTCATGATTCATGGCTCGATTCATGATTCATGATTTGATTCATGATTCATGATTCGATTCATGATTCATGATTCGATTCATGATTCATGATTCATGATTCAATTCATGATTCAATTCATGATTCATGATTCGATTCATGATTCATGATTCGATTCATGAATCTTGATTCAATTCATGATTCATGATTCATGATTCAAATCATGATTCATGATTCAATTCATGATTCATGATTCATTTCATGATTCATGATTCATGATTCATGATTCATGATTAAATTCATGATTCAATTCATGATTCATTTCATGATTCATGATTCAATTCATGATTCATGATTCATTATTCAATTCATGATTCATGATTCATTATTCAATTCATGATTCATGATTCGATTCACAATTCATGATTCAATTCAGGATTCATGATTCATGATTCGATTCATTATTCATGATCATGGTTCATTTTTCAATTCATGATTCATGATTCGATTCATGATTCAATTCATGATTCATGATTCGATTCATGATTCAATTCATGATTCATGATTCATGATTCAAATCATGATTCATGATTCGATTCATGATTTATGATTCATTTCATGATTCATGATTCATGATTCAATTCATGATTCAATTCATGATTCATGATTCATGATTCAATTCATGATTCATGATTCAATTCATGATTCATGATTAGATTCATGATTCATGATTCATTTCATGATTCATGATTCAATTCATGATTCAATTCATGATTCATGATTTGATTCATGATTCATGATTCAATTCATGATTCATGATTCATGATTTATGATTCAAATCATGATTCATGATTCAATTCATGATTCATGATTCATGATTTATGATTCAATGCATGATTCAATTCATGATTCATGATTCAATTCATGATTCATGATTCAATTCAGGATTCTTGATTCGATTCATGATTCATGATTCGATTCATGATTCATGATTCATGATTCAATTCATGATTCATGATTCATGATTCAATTCATGATTCATGATTCAATTCATGATTCATGATTAGATTCATGATTCATGATTCATTTCATGATTCATGATTCAATTCATGATTCAATTCATGATTCATGATTTGATTCATGATTCATGATTCGATTCATGATTCATGATTCGATTCATGATTCATGATTCAAATCATGATTCATGATTCAAATCATGATTCATGATTCAATTCATGATTCATGATTCATGATTTATGATTCAATTCATGATTCATGATTTATAATTCATGATTCAATTCATGATTCATGATTCAATTCATGATTCTTGATTCGATTCATGATTTATTATTCGATTCATGATTCATGATTCAATTCATGATTCATGATTCGATTCATGATTCATGATTCGATTCATGATTCATTATTTAACTCATGATTCATGATTCAATTTATGATTCATGATTCAATTTATGATTCATGATTCATGATTCATGGTTCATGATTCAATTCATGATTCATGATTAAATTATGATTCATTTCATGATTCATAATTCAATTCATGATTCATGATTAAACTAATGATTCATTTCATGATTCATGATTCTATTCATGATTCATGATTCAATTCATGATTCAATTCATGATTCATGATTCATGAATTATGATTCGATTCCTGATTCATGATTCGATTCATGATTCATGATTCAATTCAAGACTCATTTCATAATTCATGATTCAATTCATGATTCATGGTTCGATTCATGATTCATGATTTGATTCATGATTCGATTCATGATTCATGATTCGATTCATGATTCATGATTCATGATTCAATTCATGATTCAATTCATGATTCGATTCATAATTCATGATTCGATTCATGAATCTTGATTCAATTCATGATTCATGATTCATGATTCAAATCATGATTCATGATTCAATTCATGATTCATGATTCATTTCATGATTCATGATTCATGATTAAATTCATGATTCAATTCATGATTCATTTCATGATTCATGATTCAATTCATGATTCATGATTCATTATTCAATTCATGATTCATGATTCGATTCACAATTCATGATTCAATTCAGGATTCATGATTCATGATTCGATTCATTATTCATGATCATGGTTCATTTTTCAATTCATGATTCATGATTCATGATTCAATTCATGATTCATGATTCGATTCATGATTCAATTCATGATTCATGATTCATGATTCGATTCATGATTTATGATTCATATCATGATTCATGATTCATGATTCAATTCATGATTCAATTCATGATTCATGATTCAATTCATGATTAATGATTAGATTCATGATTCATGATTCATTTCATGATTCATGATTCAATTCATGATTCAATTCATGATTCATGATTTGATTCATGATTCATGATTCGATTCATGATTCATGATTCAATTCATGATTCATGATTCAAATCATGATTCATGATTCAATTCATGATTCATGATTCATGATTCAAATCATGATTCATGATTTATGATTCATTTCATGATTCATGATTCATGATTCAATTCATGATTCAATTCATGATTCATGATTCAATTCATGATTCATGATTAGATTCATGATTCATGATTCATTTCATGATTCATGATTCAATTCATGATTTAATTCATGATTCATGATTTGATTCATGATTCATGATTCGATTCATGATTCATGATTCAATTCATGATTCATGATTCAAATCATGATTCATGATTCAATTCATGATTCAATTCATGATTCATGATTTGATTCATGATTCATGATTCGATTCATGATTCATGATTCAATTCATGATTCATGATTCAAATCATGATTCATGATTCAATTCATGATTCATGATTCATGATTCAAATCATGATTCATGATTCGATTCATGATTTATGATTCATTTCATGATTCATGATTCATGATTCAATTCATGATTCAATTCATGATTCATGATTCAATTCATGATTCATGATTAGATTCATGATTCATGATTCATTTCATGATTCATGATTCAATTCATGATTCAATTCATGATTCATGATTTGATTCATGATTCATGATTCGATTCATGATTCATGATTCAATTCATGATTCATGATTCAAATCATGATTCATGATTCAATTCATGATTCATGATTCATGATTTATGATTCAATGCATGATTCAATTCATGATTCATGATTCATGATTCAATTCATGATTCATGATTCAATTCATGATTCATGATTAGATTCATGATTCATGATTCATTTCATGATTCATGATTCAATTCATGATTCAATTCATGATTCATGATTTGATTCATGATTCATGATTCGATTCATGATTCATGATTCAATTCATGATTCATGATTTAAATCATGATTCATGATTCAATTCATGATTCATGATTCATGATTTATGATTCAATTCATGATTCAATTCATGATTCATGAATTATGATTCGATTCATGATTCATGATTCGATTCATGATTCATGATTCATGATTCATGATTTAATTCATGATTCATGATTCAATTCATGATTCAATTCATGATTTGATTCATGATTCATGATTCGATTCATGATTCAGTTCATGATTCATGATTTCTGATTCAATTCATAATTCATGATTCATGATTCATGATTCAATTCATGATTCAATTCTTGATACATGATTCATGATACGATTCATGATTCATAATTTAATTCATGATTCATGATTCATGGTACATGATTCAATTCATGATTCATGCTTAAATAATGATTCATTTCATGATTCATAATTCAATTCATGATTCATGATTAAATTAATGATTCATTTTATGATCATGATTCAATTCATGATTCAATTAATGATTCAATTCATGATTCTTTTTATGATTCATGATTTAATTCATGATTCGATTCATGATTCATGATTTGATTCATAATTCATGATTCGATTCATGATTCATGATTCGATTCATGATTCATGATTCGATTCATGATTCATTAATCATGATTTAATTCATGATTCATGATTCAATTCATGATTCATGAATTATGATTCGATTCATGATTCATGATTCGATTCATGATTCATGATTCATGATTTAATTCATGATTCATGATTCAATTCATGATTCAATTCATGATTTGATTCATGATTCATGATTCGATTCATGATTCATGATTCGATTCATGATTCATTTCATGATTCATAATTTAATTCATGATTCAGTTCATAATTCATGATTCATGATTCAATTAATGATTCATGATTCAAGATTCATGATTCAATTCATGATTTATGATTCATTTCATAATTAAATTCATGATTCATTTCATGATTCATGATTCAATTCATGATTCAATTCATGATTCGATTCATGATTCATGATTCGATTCATGATTCATGATTCGATTCATGATTCATGATTCGATTCATGATTCATGATTCGATTCATGATTTATTATTTAACTCATGATTCATGATTCAATTTATGATTCATGATTCATGATTCGATTCATGATTCATGATTCATGGTTCATGATTCAATTCATGATTCATGATTAAATTAATGATTCATTTCATGATTCATAATTCAATTCATGATTCATGATTAAACTAATGATTCATTTCATGATTCATGATTCTATTCATGATTCATGATTCAATTCATGATTCAATTCATGATTCATGATTCATGAATTATGATTCGATTCCTGATTCATGATTCGATTCATGATTCATGATTCAATTCATGACTCATTTCATAATTCATGATTCAATTCATGATTCATGGTTCGATTCATGATTCATGATTTGATTCATGATTCATGATTCGATTCATGATTCATGATTCGATTCATGATTCATGATTCATGATTCAATTCATGATTCAATTCATGATTCATGATTCGATTCATGAATCTTGATTCAATTCATGATTCATGATTCATGATTCAAATCATGATTCATGATTCAATTCATGATTCATGATTCATTTCATGATTCATGATTAAATTCATGATTCAATTCATGATTCATTTCATGATTCATGATTCAATTCATGATTCATGATTCATTATTCAATTCATGATTCATGATTCATTATTCAATTCATGATTCATGATTCGATTCACAATTCATTATTCAATTCAGGATTCATGATTTATGATTCGATTCATTTTTCATGATCATGGTTCATTTTTCAATTCATGATTCATGATTCATGGTTCATGATTCAATTCATGATTCATGATTAAATTATGATTCATTTCATGATTCATAATTCAATTCATGATTCATGATTAAACTAATGATTCATTTCATGATTCATGATTCTATTCATGATTCATGATTCAATTCATGATTCAATTCATGATTCATGATTCATGAATTATGATTCGATTCCTGATTCGATTCATGATTCATGATTCAATTCATGACTCATTTCATAATTCATGATTCAATTCATGATTCATGGTTCGATTCATGATTCATGATTTGATTCATGATTCGATTCATGATTCATGATTCGATTCATGATTCATGATTCATGATTCAATTCATGATTCAATTCATGATTCGATTCATAATTCATGATTCGATTCATGAATCTTGATTCAATTCATGATTCATGATTCATGATTCAAATCATGATTCATGATTCAATTCATGATTCATGATTCATTTCATGATTCATGATTCATGATTAAATTCATGATTCAATTCATGATTCATTTCATGATTCATGATTCAATTCATGATTCATGATTCATTATTCAATTCATGATTCATGATTCGATTCACAATTCATGATTCAATTCAGGATTCATGATTCATGATTCGATTCATTATTCATGATCATGGTTCATTTTTCAATTCATGATTCATGATTCATGATTCGATTCATGATTCAATTCATGATTCATGATTCGATTCATGATTCAATTCATGATTCATGATTCATGATTCAAATCATGATTCATGATTCGATTCATGATTTATGATTCATTTCATGATTCATGATTCATGATTCAATTCATGATTCAATTCATGATTCATGATTCAATTCATGATTCATGATTAGATTCATGATTCATGATTCATTTCATGATTCATGATTCAATTCATGATTCAATTCATGATTCATGATTTGATTCATGATTCATGATTCGATTCATGATTCATGATTCAATTCATGATTCATGATTCAAATCATGATTCATGATTCAATTCTTGATTCATGATTCATGATTCAAATCATGATTCATGATTCGATTCATGATTTATGATTCATTTCATGATTCATGATTCATGATTCAATTCATGATTCAATTCATGATTCATGATTCAATTCATGATTCATGATTAGATTCATGATTCATGATTCATTTCATGATTCATGATTCAATTCATGATTCAATTCATGATTCATGATTTGATTCATGATTCATGATTCGATTCATGATTCATGATTCAATTCATGATTCATGATTCAAATCATGATTCATGATTCAATTCATGATTCAATTCATGATTCATGATTTGATTCATGATTCATGATTCGATTCATGATTCATGATTCAATTCATGATTCATGATTCAAATCATGATTCATGATTAAATTCATGATTCATGATTCAAATCATGATTCATGATTCGATTCATGATTTATGATTCATTTCATGATTCATGATTCATGATTCAATTCATGATTCAATTCATGATTCATGATTCAATTCATGATTCATGATTAGATTCATGATTCATGATTCATTTCATGATTCATGATTCAATTCATGATTCAATTCATGATTCATGATTTGATTCATGATTCATGATTCGATTCATGATTCATGATTCAATTCATGATTCATGATTCAATTCATGATTCATGATTCATGATTTATGATTCAATGCATGATTCAATTCATGATTCATGATTCATGATTCAATTCATGATTCATGATTCAATTCATGATTCATGATTAGATTCATGATTCATGATTCATTTCATGATTCATGATTCAATTCATGATTCGATTCATGATTCATGATTCATGATTCATGATTTAATTCATGATTCATGATTCAATTCATGAATCAATTCATGATTTGATTCATGATTCATGATTCGATTCATGATTCATGATTCGATTCATGATTCATTTCATGATTCATAATTTAATTCATGATTCAGTTCATAATTCATGATTCATGATTCAATTAATGATTCATGATTCAAGATTCATGATTCAATTCATGATTTATGATTCATTTCATAATTAAATTCATGATTCATTTCATGATTCATGATTCAATTCATGATTCAATTCATGATTCGATTCATGATTCATGATTTGATTCATGATTCATGATTCGATTCATGATTCGATTCATGATTCATGATTCGATTCATGATTCATTATTTAACTCATGATTCATGATTCAATTTATGATTCATGATTCATGATTCGATTCATGATTCATGATTCATGGTTCATGATTCAATTCATGATTCATGATTAAATTAATGATTCATTTCATGATTCATAATTCAATTCATGATTCATGATTAAACTAATGATTCATTTCATGATTCATGATTCTATTCATGATTCATGATTCACGTCATGATTCAATTCATGATTCATGATTCATGAATTATGATTCGATTCCTGATTCATGATTCGATTCATGATTCATGATTCAATTCATGACTCATTTCATAATTCATGATTCAATTCATGATTCAAGGTTCGATTCATGATTCATGATTTGATTCATGATTCATAATTCGATTCATGATTCATGATTCGATTCATGATTCATGATTCATGATTCAATTCATGATTCAATTCATGATTCATGATTCGATTCATGAATCTTGATTCAATTCATGATTCATGATTCATGATTCAAATCATGATTCATGATTCAATTCATGATTCATGATTCATTTCATGATTCATGATTCATGATTAAATTCATGATTCAATTCATGATTCATTTCATGATTCATGATTCAATTCATGATTCATGATTCATTATTCAATTCATGATTCATGATTCATTATTCAATTCATGATTCATGATTCGATTCACAATTCATGATTCAATTCAGGATTCATGATTTATGATTCGATTCATTATTCATGATCATGGTTCATTTTTCAATTCATGATTCATGATTCGATTCATGATTCAATTCATGATTCATGATTCAATTCATGATTCATGATTCATGATTCAATTCATGATTCATGATTCAATTCATGATTCATGATTAGATTCATGATTCATGATTCATTTCATGATTCATGATTCAATTCATGATTCAATTCATGATTCATGATTTGATTCATGATTCATGATTCGATTCATGATTCATGATTCAATTCATGATTCATGATTCAAATCATGATTCATGATTCAATTCATGATTCATGATTCATGATTTATGATTCAATTCATGATTCATGATTTATAATTCATGATTCAATTCATGATTCATGATTCAATTCATGATTCTTGATTCGATTCATGATTCATGATTCGATTCATGATTCATGATTCAATTCATGATTCATGATTCGATTCATGATTCATGATTCATTTCATGATTCATGATTCATGATTCAATTCATGATTCATGATTCAAGAATCATGATTCGATTCATGATTCATGATTCATGATTTAATTCACGATTTGTGATTCGTGATTCAATTTATGATTCAATTCATGATTAATAATTCATGATTTGATTCATGATTCATCATTCAATTCATGATTCATGATTCATGGTTCATGATTCAATTCATGATTCATGATTCAATTCATGATTCAATACATGATTCATGATTCAATTCATGATTCATGATTCGATTCATGATTCATGATTAATGATTCATGATTCATGATTCATGATTCAATTCATGATTCATAATTCATGATTCATGATTAGATTCATAATTCATGATTCATGATTCAATTCATGATTCATGATTCAATTCATGATTAATGATTCGATTCATGATTCATTATTCAATTCATGATTCAATTCATGATTCATTTCATGATTCATGATTCGATTCACGATTCATGATTCAATTCATGATTCAATTCATGATTCATGATTCGATTCATGATTCATGATTTGATTCATGATTCATTTCATGATTCATGATTCAATTCATGATTCAGTTCATGATTCATGATTTCTGATTCAATTCATAATTCATGATTCATGATTCATGATTCAATTCATGATTCAATTCTTGATACATGATTCATGATACGATTCATGATTCATAATTTAATTCATGATTCATGATTCATGGTACATGATTCAATTCATGATTCATGATTAAATAATGATTCATTTCATGATTCATAATTCAATTCATGATTCATGATTAAATTAATGATTCATTTTATGATCATGATTCAATTCATGATTCATGATTCAATTAATGATTCAATTCATGATTCTTTTTATGATTCATGATTTAATTCATGATTCGATTCATGATTCATGATTTAATTCATGATTCATGATTCAATTCATGATTCAATTCATGATTCGATTCATGATTCATGATTCGATTCATGATTCATGATTCATGATTCATGATTTAATTCATGATTCATGATTCATGATTCATGATTTAATTCATGATTCATGTATCAATTCATGATTCAATTCATGATTCGATTCATGATTCATGATTCGATTCATGATTCATGATTCGATTCATGATTCATTTTATGATTCATAATTCAATTCATGATTCAGTTCATGATTCATGATTTATGATTTAATTAATGATTCATGATTCAAGATTCATGATTCAATTCATGATTTATGATTCATTTCATAATTAAATTCATGATTCATTTAATGATTCATGATTCAATTCATGATTCAATTCATGGTTCGATTCATGATTCATGATTCGATTCATGATTCAATTCATGATTCATGATTCAATTCATGATTCATGATTCAAGAATCATGATTCGATTCATGATTCATGATTCATGATTTAATTCACGATTCGTGATTCGTGATTCAATTTATGATTCAATTCATGATTAATAATTCATGATTTGATTCATGATTCATCATTCAATTCATGATTCATGATTCATGGTTCATGATTCAATTCATGATTCATGATTCAATTCATGATTCATGATTCAATTCATTATTCATGATTCGATTCATGATTCATGATTAATGATTCATGATTCATGATTCATGATTCAATTCATGATTCATAATTCATGATTCATGATTAGATTCATAATTCATGATTCATGATTCAATTCATGATTCATGATTCAATTCATGATTAATGATTCGATTCATGATTCATGATTAATGATTCATGATTCATGATTCAATTCATGATTCATAATTCATGATTCATGATTAGATTCATAATTCATGATTCATGATTCAATTCATGATTCATGATTCAATTCATGATTCATTTCATGATTCATGATTCATGATTCAATTCATGATTCAATTCATGATTCATTTCATGATTCATGATTCGATTCACGATTCATGATTCAATTCATGATTCAATTCATGATTCATGATTCGATTCATGATTTGATTCATGATTCATTTCATGATTCATGATTCAATTCATGATTCAGTTCATGATTTATGATTCCTGATTCAATTCATAATTCATGATTCATGATTCATGATTCAATTCATGATTCAATTCTTGATACATGATTCATGATACGATTCATGATTCATAATTTAATTCATGATTCATGATTCATGGTACATGATTCAATTCATGATTCATGATTAAATAATGATTCATTTCATGATTCATAATTCAATTCATGATTCATGATTAAATTAATGATTCATTTTATGATCATGATTCAATTCATGATTCATGATTCAATTAATGATTCAATTCATGATTCTTTTTATGATTCATGATTTAATTCATGATTCGATTCATGATTCATGATTTAATTCATGATTCATGATTCAATTCATGATTCAATTCATGATTCATGATTCGATTCATGATTCATGATTCGATTCATGATTCATGATTCATTAATCATGATTTAATTCATGATTCATGATTCAATTCATGATTCATGAATTATGATTCGATTCATGATTCATGATTCGATTCATGATTCATGATTCATGATTCATGATTTAATTCATGATTCATGATTCAATTCATGATTCAATTCATGATTCGATTCATGATTCATGATTCGATTCATGATTCATGATTCGATTCATGATTCATTTCATGATTCATAATTCAATTCATGAATCAGTTCATAATTCATGATTTATGATTCAATTAATGATTCATGATTCAAGATTCATGATTCAATTCATGATTTATGATTCATTTCATAATTAAATTCATGATTCAATTTATGATTCATGATTCATGATTCGATTCATGATTCATGATTCATGGTTCATGATTCAATTTATGATTCATGATTAAATTAATGATTCATTTCATGATTCATAATTCAATTCATGATTCATAATTCAATTCATGATTCATGATTAAACTAATGATTCATTTCATGATTCATGATTCTATTCATGATTCATGATTCAATTCATGATTCAATTCATGATTCATGATTCGATTCATGATTCATGATACGATTCATGATTCATGATTCATGATTCAATTCATGATTCATGATTCGATTCATGATTCATGATTCGATTCATGAATCTTGATTCAATTCATGATTCATGATTCAAATCATGATTCATGATTCAATTCATGATTCAATTCATGACTCATTTCATGATTCATGATTCGATTCATGATTCATGATTCGATTCATGATTCATGATTCAATTCATGATTCATGATTCGATTCATGATTCATGATTCGATTCATGAATCTTGATTCAATTCATGATTCATGATTCATGATTCAAATCATGATTCATGATTCAATTCATGATCCATGATTCATTTCATGATTCATGATTCATGATTCAATTCATGATTCAATTCATGATTCATTTCATGATTCATGATTCAATTCATGATTCATGATTCATTATTCAATTCATGATTCATGATTCGATTCACACTTCATGATTCAATTCAGGATTCATGATTCATGATTCGATTCATTATTCATGATCATGGTTCATTTTTCAATTCATGATTCAAGATTCATGATTCGATTCATGATTCAATTCATGATTCATGATTCGATTCATGATTCATTTCATGATTCATGATTCAAATCATGATTCATGATTCGATTCATGATTTATGATTCATTTCATGATTCATGATTCATGATTTGATTCATGATTCATGATTCAATTCATGATTCAATTCATGATTAATAATTCATGATTTGATTCATGGTTCATGATTCGATTCATGATTCAATTCATGATTCAATTCATGATTCATGATTCGATTCATGATTCAATTCATGATTCATGATTCAATTCATGATTCATGTTTCGATTCATGATTCATGATTTAATTCATGATTCATGATTCAATTCATGATTCATGATTGAAATTCATGATTCATGATTCGATTCAAGATTCATGATTTAATTCATGATTCGATTCATGATTCATGATTCAATTCATGATTCATGATTCATGATTCAATTCATGATTCATGATTCAAGAATCATGATTCAATTCATGATTCATGATTCATGATTTAATTCACGATTCGTGATTCGTGATTCAATTCATGATTCAATTCATGATTAATAATTCATGATTTGATTCATGGTTCATGATTCAATTCATGATTCATGATTCAATTCATGATTCAATTCATGATTCATGATTCAATTCATGATTCATGATTCAATTCATGATTCATGATTCGATTCATGATTCATGATTCATGATTCATGATTCATGATTCATGATTCAATTCATGATTCATAATTCATGATTCATGATTAGATTCATAATTCATGATTCATGATTCAATTCATGATTCATGATTCGATTCATGATTCGTTTCATGATTCATGATTCAATTCATGATTCAATTCATGATTCATTTCATGATTCATGATTCGATTCACGATTCATGATTCAATTCATGATTCAATTCATGATTCATGATTCGATTCATGATTCATGATTTGATTCATGATTCATTTCATGATTCATAATTCAATTCATGATTCATGATTAAATTAATGATTCATTTTATGATCATGATTCAATTCATGATTCATGATTCAATTAATGACTCAATTCATGATTCTTTTTATGATTCATGATTTAATTCATGATTTGATTCATGATTCATGATTTAATTCATGATTCATGAATTAAATCATGATTCAATTCATGATTCATGATTCGATTCACGATTCATGATTCAATTCATGATTCAATTCATGATTCATGATTCGATTCATGATTCATGATTAATTAATGATTAATTTCATGATTCATAATTCAATTCATGATTCATGATTAAATTAATGATTCATTTTATGATCATGATTCAATTCATGATTCATGATTCAATTAATGATTCAATTCATGATTCTTTTTATGATTCATGATTTAATTCATGATTCGATTCATGATTCATGATTCGTTTCAAAATTCATGATTCATGATTCAATTCATGATTCATGAATTATTATTTAATTCATTATACATGATTCATGATTCAATTCAAGATTCATGATTCATGAATCATGATTCAATTCATGATTCATGAATCATGATTTATTTCATGATTCATGATTCGATTCATGATTCATGATTCATGAATCACTTAATGATTCATGATTCATTTCATGATTAATGATTCATGATTCAATTCATGATTCAATTTATGATTCAGGATTCAATTCATGATTCATGATTCAATTTATAATTCATGATTCATTTCATGATTCATGATTCATGATTCAATTCATGATTCAATTCATGACTCATGATTCAATTCATGATTCATGATTCATTTCATGATTCATTTCATGATTCATTTCATGATTCATGAATCATGATTCAATTCATGATTCAATTCATGATTCATTTCATGATTCATGATTTAATTCATGATTCATGTCATGATTCCATTCATGATTCATGATTCATTCCATGACTCTTGAATCAATTCATGATTCAATTCATGATTCATTTCATGATTCTTGATTCAATTTATGATTCATGATTCATTTCATGATTTATGATTCAATTCATGTTTCAATTCATGATTCATGATTCAATTCATGATTCATGATTCATTTCATGATTTAATTCATGATTCATGATTCAATTCATGATTCAATTCATGATTCATGATTCGATTCATGATTCATGATTTAATTCATGATTCATGATTCATGATTTAATTCATAATTCATGATTCATGATTCAATTCATGATTCATGATTCGATTCATGATTCATGATTCGATTCAAGACTCATAATTTAATTCATGATTCATGATTCGATTCATGATTCATGATTTAATTCATGATTCATGATTCATGATTCAATTCATGATTCATGATTCAAGAATCATGATTCGATTCATGATTCATGATTCATGATTTAATTCACGATTCGTGATTCGTGATTCAATTCAAGATTCAATTCATGATTAATAATTCATGATTTGATTCATGATTCATGATTTAATTCATGATTCATGATTCATGGTTCATGATTCAATTCATGATTCATGATTCAATTCAAGATTCAATTCATGATTCATGATTCAATTCATAATTCATGATTAATGATTCATGATTCAATTCATGATTCATGATTCAATTCATGATTCATGATTCGATTCATGATTCATGATTCAATTCATGATTCATGATTCGATTCACGATTCATGATTCATGATTCAATTCATGATTCAATTCATGATTCATGATTCGATTCATGATTCATGATTTGATTCATGATTCATTTCATGATTCATGATTCAATTCATGATTCAGTTCATGATTCATAATTTCTGATTCAATTCATAATTCATGATTCATGATTCATGATTCAATTCATGATTCAATTCTTGATACATGATTCATGATTCGATTCATGATTCGTGATTCAATTCATGATTCATTTCTCAAGCTTCGATTCATGATTCAATTCATGATTCGATTCATGATTTAATTCATGATTCATTTTATGATTCATGATTCGATTCATGATTCATGATTCGTGATTCAATTCATGATTCATGATTCAATTCATGATTCATGATACATGATTTAATTCATTATTCAAGATTCATGATTCAATTCATGATTCAATTCATGACTCATGATTCAATTCATGATTCATGATTCATGATTCGATTCATGAATCATGATTCAATTCATGATTCATTTCATGATTCATGATTTAATTCATGATTAATGATTCATGATTCATGATTTAATTCATGATTCATGATTCATGATTCAATTCATGATTCATGATTCAATTCATGATTCATGATTCATTTCATGATTCATTCCATGACTCTTGAATCAATTCATAATTCAATTCATGATTCATTTCATGATTCATGATTCGATTCATGATTCATGATTCAATTCATGATTCAATTCAAGACTCATGATTCAATTCATGATTCATTTCATGATTCATGATTTAATTCATGATTCATGATTCAATTCATGATTCATGATTCAATTCATGATTCATGTTTCATTTCATGATTCATTCCATGACTCTTGAATTAATTCATAATTCAATTCATGATTCATTTCATGATTCTTGATTCAATTTATGATTCATGATTCATTTCATGATTTATGATTCAATTCATGATTCAATTCATGATTCAATTCATGATTCATGATTCAATTCATGATTCATGATTCATTTCATGATTTAATTCATGATTCATGATTCAATTCATGATTCAATGCATGATTCATGATTCGATTCATGATTCATGATTCAATTCATGATTCATGATTCATTTCATGATTTAATTCATGATTCATGATTCAATTCATGATTCAATGCATGATTCATGATTCGATTCATGATTCATGATTTAATTCATGATTCATGATTCATGATTCAATTCATGATTCATGATTCGATTCATGATTCATGATTCGATTCAAGATTCATGATTTAATTCATGATTCATGATTCGATTCATGATTCATGATTTAATTCATGATTCATGATTCATGATTCAATTCATGATTCATGATTCAAGAATCATGATTTGATTCATGATTTATGATTCATGATTTAATTCACAATTCGTGATTCGTGATTCAATTCGTGATTCAATTCATGATTAATAATTCATGATTTGATTCATGATTCATGATTCAATTCATGATTCATGATTCAATTCATGATTCATGATTCATGGTTCATGATTCAATTCATGATTCATGATTCATTTCATGATTTAATTCATGATTCATGATTCAATTCATGATTCAATGCATGATTCATGATTCAATTCATGATTCATGATTCAATTCATGATTCAATTCATGATTCATGATTCATGATTCGATTCATGATTCATGATTAATGATTCATGATTCATGATTCATGATTCAATTCATGATTCATAATTCATGATTCATGATTAGATTCATAATTCATGATTCATGATTCAATTCATGATACATGATTCAATTCATGATTCATGATTCGATTCATGATTCATGATTCAATTCATGATTCAATTCATGATTCATTTCATGATTCATGATTCGATTCACGATTCATGATTCATGATTCAATTCATGATTCATGATTCAATTCATGATTCATGATTTGATTCATGATTCATTTCATGATTCATGATTCAATTCATGATTCAGTTCATGATTCATGATTTCTGATTCAATTCATAATTCATGATTCATGATTCATGATTCAATTCATGATTCAATTCTTGATACATGATTCATGATTCGATTCATGATTCATAATTCAATTCATGATTCATGGTACATGATTCAATTCATGATTCATGATTAAATAATGATTCATTTCATGATTCATAATTCAATTCATGATTCATGATTAAATTAATGATTCATTTTATGATCATGATTCAATTCATGATTCATGATTCAATTAATGATTCAATTCATGATTCTTTTTATGATTCAAGATTTAATTCATGATTCGATTCATGATTCATGATTTAATTAATGATTCATGATTCAATTCATGATTCAATTCATGATTCATGATTCGATTCATGATTCATGATTCGATTCATGATTCATGATTCATGATTCATGATTCATGATTCATGATTTAATTCATGATTCATAATTCAATTAATGATTTATGAATTATGATTCGATTCATGATTCATGATTCGATTCATGATTCATGATTCATGATTCATGATTTAATTGATGATTCATGATTCAATTCATGATTCAATTCATGATTCATGATTCATGATTCGATTCATGATTCATGATTCATGATTCGATTCATGATTCAATTCATGATTCAATTAATGATTCATTTCATGATTCATGATTCGATTCACGATTCATGATTCATGATTCAATTCATGATTCAATTCATGATTCATGATTCAATTCATGATTCATGATTTGATTCATGATTCATGATTCAATTCATGATTCAGTTCATGATTCATGATTTCTGATTCAATTCATAATTCATGATTCATGATTCAATTCATGATTCATGATTTGATGCATGATTCATGATTCAATTCATGATTCATTTAAAGATTCAATTCATGATTCATGATTCAATTCATGATTGAATTAATTAATTAATTGAATTCATTTCATGATTCATGGTACATGATTCAATTCATGATTCATGATAAAATAATGATTCATTTCATGATTCATAATTCAATTCACGATTCATGATTAAATTAATGATTCATTTTATGATCATGATTCATGATTCAATTAATGATTCAATTCATGATTCTTTTTATGATTTAAGATTTAATTCATGATTCGATTCATGATTCATTATTTAATTCATGATTCATGATTCAATTCATGATTCAATTCATGATTCATGATTCGATTCATGATTCATGATTCGATTCATGATTCATGATTCATGATTCATAATTTAATTAATGATTCATAATTCAATTCATGATTCATGAATTATGATTCGATTCATGATTCATGATTCGATTCATGATTCATGATTCATGATTCATGATTTAATTCATGATTCATGATTCAATTCATGATTCAGTTCATGATTCGATTCATGATTCATGATTCGATTCATGATTCAATTCATGATTCAGTTCATGATTCATGATTTATGATTCAATTAATGATTCATGATTCAAGATTCATGATTCAATTCATGATTTATGATTCATTTCATAATTAAATTCATGATTCATTTCATTATTCATGATTCAATTCATGATTCGATTCATGATTCATGATTCGATTCATGATTCATGATTCGATTCATGATTCTTTATTTAATTCATGATTCATGATTCAATTCATGATTCATGATTTATGATTCGATTCATGATTCATGATTCGATTCATGATTCATGATTTGTTTCATTATTCATGATTTAAATCATGATTCATGATTCATGATTTGATTCATAATTCATGATTCATGATTCAATTCATGATTCATGATTCATGAATCATAATTCGATTCATGATTCATGATTTAATTCATGATTCATGATTCATGATTCGATTCATGATTCGTGATTCAATTCTTTATTCATAATTCGAGTCATGATTCATGATTCATGATTTAATTCATGATTCAATTCATGATTCGATTCATGATTCAATTCATGATTCATTTTATGATTCATGATTCGATTCATGATTCATGATTCATGATTCAATTAATGATTCATGATTCATGATTCAATTAATGATTCATGATTCATTTCATGATTAATGATTCATGATTCAATTCATGATTCAATTCATGACTCATGATTCAATTCATGATTCATGATTCATTTCATGATTCATTTCATGATTCATGAATCATGATTCAATTCATGATTCAATTCATAATTCATTTCATGATTTATGATTTAATTCATGATTCATGATTCATGATTCAATTCATGATTCATGATTCAATTCATGATTCATGATTCATTTCATGATTCATTCCATGACTATTGAATCAATTCATAATTCAATTCATGATTCATTTCATGATTCTTGATTCAATTTATGATTCATGATTCATTTCATGATTTATGATTCAATTCATGATTCATGATTCAATTCATGATTCATGATTCATTTCATGATTTAATTCATGATTCATGATTCAATTCATGATTCATTTCATGATTTAATTCATGATTCATGATTCAATTCATGTTTCAATTCATGATTCAGTTCATGATTCATGATTTCTGATTCAATTCATAATTCATGATTCATGATTCATAACTCAATTCATGATTCATGATTCTTGGTTCATGGTTAAATTCATGATTCATTTCATGATTTATGATTCATTTCATGATTCATAATTCAATTCATGATTAATGATTAAATTAATGATTCATTTCATGATCATGATTCAATTCATGATTCATGATTCAATTAATAATTCAATTTATGATTCATGATTTAATTCATGATTCGATTCATGATTCATGATTCGATTCATGATTCTTGATTCAATTTATGATTCAATTCATGATTCATGATTCAATTCATGATTCAATTCATGATTCATGATTCGATTCATGATTCATGATTCGATTCATGATTCATCATTCAATTCATGACTCATTTAATAATTCATGATTCAATTCATGATTCATGGTTCGATTCATGATTCATGATTTGATTCATGATTCATGATTTGATTCATGATTCATGATTCATGATTCAATTCATGATTCATGATTCGATTCATGATTCGATTCATGAATCATGATTCAATTCATGATTCATGAATCATGATTCAAATCATGATTCATGATTTAATTCATGATTCATAATTGATTTCATGATTCATGATTCATGATTAAATTCATGATTCAATTCATGATTCATTTCATGATTCATGATTCAATTCATGATTCATGATTCATTATTCAATTCATGATTCATGATTAAATTCATGGTTCATGGTTCAATTCATGATTTATGATTCATTTCATGATTCATGATTCAATTCATGATTCAGTTCATGATTCATGATTTATGATTCAATTAATGATTCATGATTCAAGATTCATGATTCAAGATTCATGATTCAATTCATGATTTATGATTCATTTCATGATTAAATTCATGATTCATTTCATGACTCATGATTTAATTCATGATTCATGATTTGATTCATGATTCATGATTCAATTCATGATTCATTTCATGATTCATGATTCAATTCATGATTCATGATTTATGATTCAATTAATGATTCATGAGTCAAGATTCATGATTCAATTCATGATTTATGATTCATTTCATGATTAAATTCATGATTCATTTCATGATTCAATTCATGATTCAATTCATGATTCGAATCATGATTTATGATTCGATTCATGATTCATGATTCGTTTCATTATTCATGATTTAAATCATGATTCATGATTCATGATTTGATTCATTATTCATGATTCATGATTCAATTCATGATTCATGATTCATGAATCATAATTCGATTCATGATTCATGATTCATGATTTAATTCATGATTCATGATTCATGATTCGATTCTTGATTCGTGATTCCATTCATGATTCATAATTCGAGTCATGATTCATGATATATGATTTAATTCATAATTCATGATTCATGATTCGATTCATGATTCAATTCATGATTCGATTCATGATTCAATTCATGATTCAATTCATAATTCATTTTATGATTCATTATTCGATTCATGATTCATGATTCGTTTCATGATTCATGATTCATGATTCAATTCATGATTCATGATACATGATTTAATTCATTATTCATGATTCAATTCATGATTCATTTCATGATTCATGTTTTAATTCATGATTCATGATTCATGATTGCATTCATGATTCATGATTCAATTCATGATTCATGAATCATTTCATGATTTATTCCATGATTCTTGATTCAATTCATGATTCAATTCATGATTCATTTCATGATTCTTGATTCAATTCATGATTTATAATACATTTCATGATTCATGATTCAATTCATGATTCAATTCATGATTCATGATTCAATTCATGATTCATGATTCATTTCATGATTTAATTCATGATTCATTTCATGATTTATGATTCTTGATTCAATTCATGATTGTCACGGGCACTAGGAGTCTTTACCCAGGGATCACCAGGTGATGGACTTACCAGAGTAGTATAGTTGGTAATATGGTACTCTGGTAGCGGGGTGATCACGGAACAGGAGACAGCAGATGGTAGAGAATGCTCGTGGAAAGTCTATGACTAGCAGCACTGGTAATATACAGGTAGTAGTACACGAGGAACTGAATGGACAAAGGAAACGTGAGGGTAGTCAGTGGTCTGCGGTAGCAAGTTGTACCACTGCTATAGTGAGGAGGAATGTCCAGCAGCAACGAGGAGGTGATGAGAGTCAGCGGTCTGCGTTTAGCAAGTTGTACCGCTGTCTATGTAAAGGAATGGAATCCAGGTGGAGGTATCCGGGAAGTCAGTGGTCTGCGTTAGCAAGTTGTACCACTGCTATGTGAAAGGATACTAGAAACAGATGACTCTGGAAACAGGGATCAGTGGTCTGCCTATAGCAAGTTGTACCACTGCATATATATGTGAGGAGGAGCACGGGGAGAGAACTGCAATACAGAGTATACACGGGCACACTGAACTTGATCCCACGATGATCTGCACAATATAGAAATGACTGAACAGCACTGCACAATAATACAAAGTCACAGGAACTATCGGGGCAAAAGGTAACACAGTCAAATGACGGCAATAGTCTCAGCGGATAGTAAACTCCAGGGGAGAACAACTCAGTCCAGCAAGATATGCAATACACCAGCACAGTCAATGAGAAGTATGCATACTGTGGTTCAGGAGCAGGCTGTCAGACAGGAGTGCAGAGATACCTGAACGGCTGGAGGCCGGCAGGATGCGAAGTCCCAGGAGGGTAGAAGCGGTAGTCAAGTGGGTGCAGCGCACAGGTAGGTAGACCAGCGGAGATGGGAACAAATACTCAGGAAGCAGTAGTATATAGGACTGGACACCTGGAGAACACTGACGTGTAGAGATGGTCTAGACGAGATGAAAGCAGCGAGGCGTTGATCCGATGCAGACAGGCGAGTTGACACAGGCAGGAACACTGTAGAAGCACGGAGAGCGGATCAGCTGGCTGCAGACACGAATAGAACTGAAGGGTAGCGGCAAGCAGGACACTGCAGGTACACGGAGGCAGCGGATAAGAATCAGCAGGTGCAGTCTCGATGAAACACGGGAGAGTTGAAATGAGCTGGAACTGTTGAGCACGGAGACAGCGGATAGGAATCAGCTGGTGCAGTCTCGATGAAACACAGGAGAGTTGAAGTGAGCTGATAGCTGTAGTGCACGGAGGCAGCGGATAGGAATCAGCTAATACAGTCACGATGAAACACAGGAGAGTTGCAGTGTGTTTGATAACTGTAGTGCACGGAGGCAGCGGATAGGAATCAGCTAATACAGTCACGATGAAACACAGGAGAGTTGAAGTGAGTTTGATAACTGTAGTGCACGGAGGCAGCGGATAGGAATCAGCTAATACAGTCACGATGAAACACAGGAGAGTTGAAGTGGTCTGGAAACCACAGGAATCAGCAGAGCTGAATACACGAGGAAACACAGGAACACCTTCAGAGGCTCATGGGAATGAGACTCCAAGATCAGGCCACGAGGTATGGAACTCGGGTGCTTAAATAGGGAGTGTTGCCTGATCAGCCAATTAACTAAAATGAACATGAACAGAAGGTTTGAAAGGGCTGCACATGCGCAGACCCTCAGGATGGTGGACGGCCACGGTTCCTAAACACACGGGACGAAGCACTCACAGTCTGGTGAGTGACAATGATTTAATTCATGATTCATGATTCGATTCATGATTCATGATTCATGAATCAATTCATGATTCAATTCATGATTCATGATTCGATTCATGATTCAATTCATGATTCATGATTCATGATTCGTTTCATGATTCATGATTCGTTTCATGATTCATGATTCATGATTCGATTCATTATTCATGATCATGGTTCATTATCAACTCATGATTCAATTCATGATTCATGATTCATTTCATGATTCTTGATTCAATTCATGATTCATGATTCAATTCATGATTCAATTCATGATTCATTATTCGATTCACGATTCATGATTCAATTCATGATTCTTGATTCATGATTCGATTCACTATTCCATTCATAATTCAATTCATGATTCATGATTCAATTCATGATTCATAAATCAATTCATGATTTATGATTCGATTCATGATTCATGATTCATGATTCAATTCATGATTCATGATTCATGATTCGATTCAGGATTCATGATTCAATTCATGATTCAATTCATGATTCATTTCATGATTCATTTCATGATTCATGATTCAAATCATGATTCATAATTCGATTAATGATTCATGATTTGATTCATGATTCATGATTCATGATTCATGATTCATGATTCATGATTCAATTCATAATTCATGATTCATGATTTGATTCATGATTTATAATTCATGATTCATGATTCATGATTCGTTTCATGATTCATGATGCATGATTCATGATTTGATTCATTATTCATTATTCATGTGTCAATTCAGGATTCCCGATTCATGAATCATGATTCGATTCATGATTCATGATTCATGACTTAATTCATGATTCATGATTTATGATTTGATTCATGATTCGTGATTCAATTCATGATTCAATTCATGATGCATAATTTCAATTCATGATTCATGATTCAATTCATTAATCATGATTCATGATTCGATTCACGATTCATGATTCAATTCAGGATTCATGATTCATGATTCGATTCATTATTCATGATCATGGTTCATTTTTCAATTCATGATTCATGATTCAATTCATGATTCATGATTCAATTATCGATTCATGATTCGATTCATGATTCATGATTCAATTCATGATTCAATTCATGATTCATGATTCATGATTGATTTGATTCATGATTCATGATTCATGATCATGATTCAATTCATGATTTATGATTCAATTCATGATTCATGATTCAATTCATGATTCATGATTCGATTCATGGTTCATGATTCGATTCATGATTCATGATACAATTCATGATTCATGATTCATTTCATGATTCATGATTCATGATTCAATTCATGATTCAGTTCATGATTCATGATTCAATTCATGATTCATGATTATGATTCAAATTAAGATTCATGATTCATGATTCATGATCATGATTCAATTCATGATTCAATTCATAATTCATGATTCGATTCATGATTCATGATTCATGATTTAATTCACGATTCATGATTCGAATTATGATTCGTGATTCAATTCATGATTAATAATTCATGATCGATTCATGATTCATGATTCAATTCATGATTCATGATTCATGGTTCATGACATGATTCATGATTAATGATTCATGATTCATGATTCAATTCATGAATTCATGATTCAATTCATGATTCATGATTCGATTCATGATTAATGATTCATGATTCATGATTCATGAGTCATGATTCATGATTCATGATTCAATTCATGATTCAATTCATAATTCATGATTCGATTCATGATTCATGATTCATGATTTAATTCACGATTCATGATTCGATTAATGATTCGTGATTCAATTCATGATTAATAATTCATGATTCGATTCATGATTCATGATTCAATTCATGATTTCATGGTTCATGACATGATTCATGATTAATGATTCATGATTCATGATTCAAATTCATGATTCATGATTCAATTCATGATTCATGATTCGATTCATGATTCATGATTAATGATTCATGATTCATGATTCATGATTCATGATTCAATTCATGATCATAATTCATGATTCATGATTAGATTCATAATTCAATGATTCATGATTCAATTCATGATTCATGATTCAATTCATGATTCATGATTCGATTCATGATTCATGATTCAATTCATGATTCAATTCATGATTCATTTCATGATTCATGATTCGATTCA
Source organism: Mixophyes fleayi (assembly GCF_038048845.1). Lineage (NCBI taxonomy): Eukaryota > Metazoa > Chordata > Amphibia > Anura > Limnodynastidae > Mixophyes > Mixophyes fleayi. The sequence goes on along the minus strand of NW_027446307.1, from coordinate 21,644 downwards.
CGATTAAATATTCAGGATTCAATTCATGATTCAATTCATGATTTCAATTCATGATTCATGATTTGATTCATGATTCATTTCATGATTCATGATTCAATTCATGATTCAGTTCATGATTCATGATATCTGATTCAATTCATAATTCATGATTCATGATTCATGATTCAATTCATGATTCAATTCTTGATACATGATTCGATTCATGATTCATAATTCAATTCATGATTCATGATTAAATTAATGATTCATTTCATGATTCATAATTCAATTCATGATTCATGATTAAATTCATGATTCATTTTATGATCATGATTCAATTCATGATTCAATTAATGATTCAATTTATGATTCTTTTTATGATTCATGATTTATTCATGATTCGATTCATGATTCATGATTTAATTCATGATTCAATTCATGATTCATGATTCATGATTTGATTCATGATTCATGATTCATGATTCATGATTCAATTCATGATTTATGATTCAATTCATGATTCATGATTCAATTCATGATTCATGATTCGATTCATGGTTCATGATTCGATTCATGATTCATGATACAATTCATGATTCATGATTCATTTCATGATTCATGATTCATGATTCAATTCATGATTCAGTTCATGATTCATGATTCAATTCATGATTCATGATTTATGATTCAAATTAAGATTCATGATTCATGATTCATGATTCATGATTCAATTCATGATTCAATTCATAATTCATGATTCGATTAATGATTCATGATCATGATTTAATTCACGATTCATGATTCGATTCATGATTCGTGATTCAATTCATGATTAATAATTCATGATTCGATTCATGATTCATGATTCAATTCATGATTCATGATTCAATGGTTCATGACATGATTCATGATTATTGATTCATGATTCATGATTCAATTCATGATTCATGATTCAATTCATGATTCATGATTCGATTCATGATTAATGATTCATGATTCATGATTCATGATTCATGATTCATGATTCAATTCATGATTCAATTCATAATTCATGATTCGATTCATGATTCATGATTCATGATTTAATTCACGATTCATGATTCGATTAATGATTCGTGATTCAATTCATGATTAATAATTCATGATTCGATTCATGATTCATGATTCAATTCATGATTCATGGTTCATGACATGATTCATGATTAATGATTCATGATTCATGATTCATGATTCATGATTCAATTCATGATTCATAATTCATGATTCATGATTAGATTCATAATTCATGATTCATGATTCAATTCATGATTCATGATTCAATTCATGATTCATGATTCGATTCATGATTCATGATTCAATTCATGATTCAATTCATGATTCATTTCATGATTCATGATTCGATTCACGATTAATGATTCAGGATTCAATTCATGATTCAATTCATGATTCAATTCATGATTCATGATTTGATTCATGATTCATTTCATGATTCATGATTCAATTCATGATTCAGTTCATGATTCATGATTTCTGATTCAATTCATAATTCATGATTCATGATTCATGATTCAATTCATGATTCAATTCTTGATACATGATTCGATTCATGATTCATGATTCGATTCATGATTCATGATTAATGATTCATGATTCATGATTCATGATTCATGATTCAATTCATGATTCAGTTCATGATTCATGATTTCTGATTCAATTCATAATTCATGATTCATGATTCATGATTCAATTCATGATTCAATTCTTGATACATGATTCGATTCATGATTCATAATTCAATTCATGATTCATGATTAAATTAATGATTCATTTCATGATTCATAATTCAATTCATGATTCATGATTAAATTCATGATTCATTTTATGATCATGATTCAATTCATGATTCATGATTCAATTAATGATTCAATTTATGATTCTTTTTATGATTCATGATTTAATTCATGATTCGATTCATGATTCATGATTTAATTCATGATTCAATTCATGATTCATGATTCATGATTTGATTCATGATTCATGATTCATGATTCATGATTCAATTCATGATTTATGATTCAATTCATGATTCATGATTCAATTCATGATTCATGATTCGATTCATGGTTCATGATTCGATTCATGATTCATGATACAATTCATGATTCATGATTCATTTCATGATTCATGATTCATGATTCAATTCATGATTCAGTTCATGATTCATGATTCAATTCATGATTCATGATTTATGATTCAAATTAAGATTCATGATTCATGATTCATGATTCATGATTCAATTCATGATTCAATTCATAATTCATGATTCGATTCATGATTCATGATTCATGATTTAATTCACGATTCATGATTCGATTCATGATTCGTGATTCAATTCATGATTAATAATTCATGATTCGATTCATGATTCATGATTCAATTCATGATTCATGATTCATGGTTCATGACATGATTCATGATTAATGATTCATGATTCATGATTCAATTCATGATTCATGATTCAATTCATGATTCATGATTCGATTCATGATTAATGATTCATGATTCATGATTCATGATTCATGATTCATGATTCATGATTCAATTCATGATTCAATTCATAATTCATGATTTGATTCATGATTCATGATTCATGATTTAATTCACGATTCATGATTCGATTAATGATTCGTGATTCAATTCATGATTAATAATTCATGATTCGATTCATGATTCATGATTCAATTCATGATTCATGGTTCATGACATGATTCATGATTAATGATTCATGATTCATGATTCATGATTCATGATTCAATTCATGATTCATAATTCATGATTCATGATTAGATTCATAATTCATGATTCATGATTCAATTCATGATTCATGATTCAATTCATGATTCATGATTCGATTCATGATTCATGATTCAATTCATGATTCAATTCATGATTCATTTCATGATTCATGATTCGATTCACGATTAATGATTCATGATTCAATTCATGATTCAATTCATGATTCAATTCATGATTCATGATTTGATTCATGATTCATTTCATGATTCATGATTCAATTCATGATTCAGTTCATGATTCATGATTTCTGATTCAATTCATAATTCATGATTCATGATTCATGATTCAATTCATGATTCAATTCTTGATACATGATTTGATTCATGATTCATAATTCAATTCATGATTCATGATTAAATTAATGATTCATTTCATGATTCATAATTCAATTCATGATTCATGATTAAATTCATGATTCATTTTATGATCATGATTCAATTCATGATTCATGATTCAATTAATGATTCAATTTATGATTCTTTTTATGATTCATGATTTAATTCATGATTCGATTCATGATTCATGATTTAATTCATGATTCATGATTCAATTCATGACTCATTTCATAATTCATGATTCAATTCATGATTCATGATTCATGATTCAATTCATGATTCAATTCATGATTCATGATTCGATTCATGATTCATGATTCTATTCATGATTCATGATTCATGATTCATGATTTAATTCATGATTCATGATTCAATTCATGACTCATTTCATAATTCATGATTCAATTCATGATTCATGATTCATGATTCAATTCATGATTCAATTCATGATTCATGATTCGATTCATGATTCATGATTCGATTCATGAATCATGATTCAATTCATGAATTATGATTCATGATTCAAATCATGATTCATGATTCAATTCATGATTCATGATTCATTTCATGATTCATGATTCATGATTAAATTCATTATTCAATTCATGATTCATTTCATGTTTCATGATTCAATTCATGATTCATGATTCATTATTCAATTCATGATTCATGATTCAATTCATGGTTCATGGTCCAATTCATGATTCATTATTCATTTCATGATTCATGATTCAATTCATGATTTATGATTCATTTCATGATTAAATTCATGATTCATTTCATGATTCATGATTCAATTCATGATTCAATTCATGATTCGATTCATGATTCATGATTCGATTCATGATTCATGTTTCGATTCATGATTCATGATTCGATTCATGATTCATTTCATGATTCATGATTCAATTCATGATTCAGTTCATAATTCATGATTTATGATTCAATTAATGATTCATGATTCAAGATTCATGATTCAATTCATGATTTATGATTCATTTCATGATTAAATTCATGATTCATTTCATGATTCATGATTCAATTCATGATTCGATTCATGATTCGATTCATGATTCATGATTCGATTCATGATTCATTATTTAACTCATGATTCATGATTAAATTCATGATTCATGATTCATTTCATGATTAAATTCATGATTCATTTCATGATTCATGATTCAATTCATGATTCAATTCATGATTCGATTCATGATTCATGATTCGATTCATGATTCATTATTTAACTCATGATTCATGATTAAATTCATGATTCATGATTAAATTAATGATTCATTTCATGATTCATAATTCAATTCATGATTCATGATTAAACTAATGATTCATTTCATGATTCATGATTCATTTCATGATTCATTTCATGATTCATGATTCATTATTTAACTCATGATTCATGATTAAATTCATGATTCATGATTAAATTAATGATTCATTTCATGATTCATAATTCAATTCATGATTCATGATTAAACTAATGATTCATTTCATGATTCATGATTCGATTCATGATTCGATTCATGATTCATGATTCGATTCATGATTCATGATTCATGATTCATGATTCATGATTCAATTCATGATTCATGATTCATGATTCAATTCATGATTCATGATTCATGATTCGATTCATGATTCATGATTCAATTTATGATTCAATTCTTGATACATGATTCATGATTCGATTCATGATTCATAATTCAATTCATGATTCATGATTCATGGTTCATGATTGAATTCATGATTCATGATTCAATTCATGATTCATGATTAAATTAATGATTAATTTCATGATCATGATTCAATTCATGACTCATTTCATAATTCATGATTCAATTCATGATTCATGGTTCGATTCATGATTCATGATTTGATTCATGATTCATGATTCGATTCATGATTCATGATTCGATTCATGATTCATGATTCATGATTCAATTCATGATTCAATTCATGATTCATGATTTGATTCATGATTCATGATTCGATTCATGAATCATGATTCAATTCATGATTCATGATTCAAATCATGATTCATGATTCAATTCATAATTCATGATTCATTTCATGATTCATGATTCATGATTAAAATCATGATTCATTTCATGATTCATGATTCAATTCATGGTTCATGGTTCAATTCATGATTCGATTCATGATTCATGATTCGATTCATGATTCAGTTCATGATTCATGATTCAATTCATGATTCAGTTCATGATTCATGATTTATGATTCAATTAATGATTCATGATTCAAGATTCATGATTTAATTTATGATTTATGATTCATTTCATGATTAAATTCATGATTCAATTCATGATTCATGATTCAATTCATTATTCAATTTATGATTCGATTCATGATTCATGATTCGATTCATGATTCATGATTCGATTCATGATTCATGATTCGATTCATGATTCATGATTCAATTCATGATTCATGATTCGATTCATGATTCATGATTCATGGTTCATGATTCAATTCATGATTCATGATTAAATTAATGATTCATTTCATGATTCATGATTCAATTCATGATTCATGATTCAATTCATGATTCAATTCATGATTCAATTCAAGATTCATGATTCGATTCATGATTCATGAATTATGATTCGATCATGATTCATGATTCAATTCATGATTCAATTCATGATTCGATTCATGATTCATGATTTGATTCATGATTCATGATTCGATTCATGATTCATGATTCGATTCATGATTCATGATTCAATTAATGATTCATGATTCATGATTCGATTCATGATTCATGATTCATGGTTCATGATTCAATTCATGATTCATGATTAAACTAATGATTCATTTCATGATTCATGATTTGATTCATGATTCATGATTCAATTCATGATTCAATTCATGATTCAATTCAAGATTCATCATTCGATTCATGATTCATGAATTATGATTCGATTTATGATTCATGATTCGATTCATGATTCATGATTCAATTCATGACTCATTTCATAATTCATGATTCAATTCATGATTCATGGTTCGATTCATGATTCATGATTTGATTCATGATTCATGATTCGATTCATGATTCATGATTCATTTCATGATTCATGATTCATGATTAAATTCATGATTCAATTCATGATTCATTTCATGATTCATGATTCATTATTCAATTCATGATTCATGATTCGATTCACGATTCATGATTCAATTCAGGATTCATGATTCATTATTCGATTCATTATTCATGATCATGGTTCATTTTTCAATTCATGATTCATGATTCATTATTCGATTCATGATTCGATTCATGATTCATGATTCATTTCATGATTCATGATTCATGATTCAATTCATGATTCAATTCATGATTCATGATTTGATTCATGGTTCATGATTCAATTCATAATTCATGATTCAATTCATGATTCATGATTCAATTCATGATTCATGATTCGATTCATGATTCATGATTTAATTCATGATTCATGATTCATGATTCAATTCATGATTCATGATTCGATTCATGATTCATGATTCGATTCATGATTCATGATTCGATTCATGATTCATGATTTAATGATTCATGATTCATGATTCAATTCATGATTCATGATTCAAGAATCATGATTCGATTCATGAATTATGATTTAATTCACGATTCGTGATTCGTGATTCAATTCATGATTCAATTCATGATTCATGATTCGATTCATGATTCATGATTTGATTCATGATTCATTTCATGATTCATGATTCAAGAATCATGATTCGATTCATGATTCATGATTTAATTCACGATTCGTGATTCGTGATTCAATTCATGATTCAATTCATGATTCATGATTCGATTCATGATTCATGATTTGATTCATGATTCATTTCATGATTCATGATTCAATTCATGATTCAGTTCATGATTCATGATTTCTGATTTAATTCATAATTCATGATTCATGATTCATAATTCAATTCATGATTCATGATTCATGGTACATGATTCAATTCATGATTCATGATTAAATTAATGATTCATTTCATGATTCATAATTTAATTCATGATTCATGATTAAATTAATTATTCATTTTATGATCATGATTCAATTCATGATTCATGATTCAATTAATGATTCAATTCATGATTCTTTTTATGATTCATGATTTAATTCATGATTCAATTCATGATTCAATTCATGATTCATGATTCGATTCATGATTTAATTCATGATTCATGATTCAATTCATGATTCATGAATTATGATTCGATTCATGATTCATGATTCATGATTCATGATTCAATTCATGATTCATGAATTATGATTTGATTTATGATTCATGATTCAATTCATGACTCATTTCATAATTCATGATTCATGATTCGATTTATGATTCATGATTTGATTCATGATTCATGATTCATGATTCAATTCATGATTCATGATTCAATTCATGATTCATGATTCATTTCATGATTCATGATTCATGATTAAATTCATGTTTCAATTCATGATTCATTTCATGTTTCATGATTCAATTCATGATTCATGATTCAATATTCAATTCATGATTCATGATTCAATTCATGGTTCATGGTTCAATTCATGATTCATGATTCAATTCATGATTCATGATTCGATTCATGATTTATGATTCATTTCATGATTCATGATTCATTTCATGATTAAATTCATGATTCATTTCATGATTCATGATTCGATTCATGATTCATTATTTAACTCATGATTCATGATTAAATTCATGATTCATGATTAAATTAATGATTCATTTCATGATTCATAATTCAATTCATGATTCATGATTAAACTAATGATTCATTTCATGATTCATGATTCGATTCATGATTCATGATTCGATTCATGATTCATTATTTAACTCATGATTCATGATTAAATTCATGATTCATGATTAAATTAATGATTCATTTCATGATTCATAATTCAATTCATGATTCATGATTAAACTAATGATTCATTTCATGATTCATGATTCGATTCATGATTCGATTCATGATTCATGATTCATGATTCATGATTCATGATTCAATTCATGATTCATGATTCATGATTTAATTCATGATTCATGATTCATAATTCGATTCATGATTCATGATTCAATTTATGATTCAATTCTTGATACATGATTCATGATTCGATTCATGATTCATAATTCAATTCATGATTCATGATTCATGGTTCATGATTGAATTCATGATTCATGATTCAATTCATGATTCATGATTAAATTAATGATTAATTTCATGATCATGATTCAATTCATGACTCATTTCATAATTCATGATTCAATTCATGATTCATGGTTCGATTCATGATTCATGATTTGATTCATGATTCATGATTCGATTCATGATTCATGATTCGATTCATGATTCATGATTCATGATTCAATTCATGATTCAATTCATGATTCATGATTTGATTCATGATTCATGATTCGATTCATGAATCATGATTCAATTCATGATTCATGATTCATGATTCAAATCATGATTCATGATTCAATTCATAATTCATGATTCATTTCATGATTCATGATTCATGATTAAAATTATGATTCATTTCATGATTCATGATTCAATTCATGGTTCATGGTTCAATTCATGATTCGATTCATGATTCATGATTCGATTCATGATTCAGTTCATGATTCAAGATTCAATTCATGATTCAGTTCATGATTCATGATTCAATTAATGATTCATGATTCAAGATTCATGATTTAATTCATGATTTATGATTCATTTCATGATTAAATTCATGATTCAATTCATGATTCATGATTCAATTCATGATTCAATTCATGATTCGATTCATGATTCATGATTCAATTCATGATTCATGATTCATGATTCGATTCATGATTCATGATTCATGGTTCATGATTCAATTCATGATTCATGATTAAATTAATGATTCATTTCATGATTCATGATTCAATTCATGATTCATGATTCAATTCATGATTCAATTCATGATTCAATTCAAGATTCATGATTTGATTCATGATTCATGAATTATGATTCGATTCATGATTCATGATTCAATTCATGATTCAATTCATGATTCGATTCATGATTCATGATTCGATTCATGATTCATGATTCGATTCATGATTCATGATTCAATTCATGATTCATGATTCATGATTCGATTCATGATTCATGATTCATGGTTCATGATTCAATTCATGATTCATGATTAAACTAATGATTCATTTCATGATTCATGATTCGATTCATGATTCATGATTCAATTCATGATTCAATTCATGATTCAATTCAAGATTCATCATTCGATTCATGATTCATGAATTATGATTCGATTTATGATTCATGATTCGATTCATGATTCATGATTCAATTCATGACTCATTTCATAATTCATGATTCAATTCATGATTCATGGTTCGATTCATGATTCATGATTTGATTCATGATTCATGATTCATGATTTAATTCATGATTCATGATTCAATTCATGATTCATGAATTATGATTCGATTCATGATTCATGATTCATGATTCATGATTCATGATTCAATTCATGATTTATGAATTATGATTTGATTTATGATTCATGATTCAATTCATGACTCATTTCATAATTCATGATTCATGATTCGATTTATGATTCATGATTTGATTCATGATTCATGATTCATGATTCAATTCATGATTCATGATTCAATTCATGATTCATGATTCAATTCATGATTCATGATTCATTTCATGATTCATGATTCATGATTAAATTCATGTTTCAATTCATGATTCATTTCATGTTTCATGATTCAATTCATGATTCATGATTCAATATTCAATTCATGATTCATGATTCAATTCATGGTTCATGGTTCAATTCATGATTCATGATTCAATTCATGATTCATGATTCGATTCATGATTTATGATTCATTTCATGATTCATGATTCATTTCATGATTAAATTCATGATTCATTTCATGATTCATGATTCAATTCATGATTCAATTCATGATTCGATTCATGATTCATGATTCGATTCATGATTCATTATTTAACTCATGATTCATGATTAAATTCATGATTCATGATTAACTTAATGATTCATTTCATGATTCATAATTCAATTCATGATTCATGATTAAACTAATGATTCATTTCATGATTCATGATTCGATTCATGATTCATGATTCGATTCATGATTCATTATTTAACTCATGATTCATGATTAAATTCATGATTCATGATTAAATTAATGATTCATTTCATGATTCATAATTTAATTCATGATTCATGATTAAACTAATGATTCATTTCATGATTCATGATTCGATTCATGATTCGATTCATGATTCATGATTCGATTCATGATTCATGATTCATGATTCATGATTCATGATTCAATTCATGATTCATGATTTAATTCATGATTCATGATTCATGATTCGATTCATGATTCATGATTCAATTTATGATTCAATTCTTGATACATGATTCATGATTCGATTCATGATTCATAATTCAATTCATGATTCATGATTCATGGTTCATGATTGAATTCATGATTCATGATTCAATTCATGATTCATGATTAAATTAATGATTAATTTCATGATCATGATTCAATTCATGACTCATTTCATAATTCATGATTCAATTCATGATTCATGGTTCGATTCATGATTCATGATTTGATTCATGATTCATGATTCGATTCATGATTCATGATTCGATTCATGATTCATGATTCATGATTCAATTCATGATTCAATTCATGATTCATGATTTGATTCATGATTCATGATTCGATTCATGAATCATGATTCAATTCATGATTCATGATTCATGATTCAAATCATGATTCATGATTCAATTCATAATTCATGATTCATTTCATGATTCATGATTAAAATTATGATTCATTTCATGATTCATGATTCAATTCATGGTTCATGGTTCAATTCATGATTCGATTCATGATTCATGATTCGATTCATGATTCAGTTCATGATTCAAGATTCAATTCATGATTCAGTTCATGATTCATGATTTATGATTCAATTAATGATTCATGATTCGAGATTCATGATTTAATTCATGATTTATGATTCATTTCATGATTAAATTCATGATTTAATTCATGATTCATGATTCAATTCATGATTCAATTCATGATTCATGATTCGATTCAAGATTCATGATTTAATTCATGATTCATTATGCGATTCATGATTCATGATTTAATGATTCATGATTCATGATTCAATTCATGATTCATGATTCAAGAATCATGATTCGATTCATGAATTATGATTTAATTCACGATTCGTGATTCGTGATTCAATTCATGATTCAATTCATGATTCATGATTCGATTCATGATTCATGATTTGATTCATGATTCATTTCATGATTCATGATTCAAGAATCATGATTCGATTCATGATTCATGATTTAATTCACGATTCGTGATTCGTGATTCAATTCATGATTCAATTCATGATTCATGATTCGATTCATGATTCATGATTTGATTCATGATTCATTTCATGATTCATGATTCAATTCATGATTCAGTTCATGATTCATGATTTCTGATTTAATTCATAATTCATGATTCATGATTCATGATTCAATTCATGATTCAATTCTTGATACATGATTCATGATTCGATTCATGATTCATAATTCAATTCATGATTCATGATTCATGGTACATGATTCAATTCATGATTCATGATTAAATTAATGATTCATTTCATGATTCATAATTTAATTCATGATTCATGATTAAATTAATTATTCATTTTATGATCATGATTCAATTCATGATTCATGATTCAATTAATGATTCAATTCATGATTCTTTTTATGATTCATGATTTAATTCATGATTCAATTCATGATTCAATTCATGATTCATGATTCGATTCATGATTCATGATTCGATTCATGATTCATGATTCATGATTTAATTCATGATTCATGATTCAATTCATGATTCATGAATTATGATTCGATTCATGATTCATGATTCATGATTCATGATTCAATTCATGATTCATGAATTATGATTTGATTTATGATTCATGATTCAATTCATGACTCATTTCATAATTCATGATTCATGATTCGATTTATGATTCATGATTTGATTCATGATTCATGATTCATGATTCAATTCATGATTCATGATTCAATTCATGATTCATGATTCATTTCATGATTCATGATTCATGATTAAATTCATGTTTCAATTCATGATTCATTTCATGTTTCATGATTCAATTCATGATTCATGATTCAATATTCAATTCATGATTCATGATTCAATTCATGGTTCATGGTTCAATTCATGATTCATGATTCAATTCATGATTCATGATTCGATTCATGATTTATGATTCATTTCATGATTCATGATTCATTTCATGATTAAATTCATGATTCATTTCATGATTCATCATTCAATTCATGATTCAATTCATGATTCTATTCATGATTCATGATTCGATTCATGATTCATTATTTAACTCATGATTCATGATTAAATTCATGATTCATGATTAAATTAATGATTCATTTCATGATTCATAATTCAATTCATGATTCATGATTAAACTAATGATTCATTTCATGATTCATGATTCGATTCATGATTCATGATTCGATTCATGATTCATTATTTAACTCATGATTCATGATTAAATTCATGATTCATGATTAAATTAATGATTCATTTCATGATTCATAATTCAATTCATGATTCATGATTAAACTAATGATTCATTTCATGATTCATTTCATGATTCATGATTCGATTCATGATTCATGATTCATGATTCATGATTCAATTCATGATTCATGATTCATGATTTAATTCATGATTCATGATTCATAATTCGATTCATGATTCATGATTCAATTTATGATTCAATTCTTGATACATGATTCATGATTCGATTCATGATTCATAATTCAATTCATGATTCATGATTCATGGTTCATGATTGAATTCATGATTCATGATTCAATTCATGATTCATGATTAAATTAATGATTAATTTCATGATCATGATTCAATTCATGACTCATTTCATAATTCATGATTCAATTCATGATTCATGGTTCGATTCATGATTCATGATTTGATTCATGATTCATGATTCGATTCATGATTCATGATTCGATTCATGATTCATGATTCATGATTCAATTCATGATTCAATTCATGATTCATGATTTGATTCATGATTCATGATTCGATTCATGAATCATGATTCAATTCATGATTCATGATTCATGATTCAAATCATGATTCATGATTCAATTCATAATTCATGATTCATTTCATGATTCATGATTCATGATTAAAATTATGATTCATTTCATGATTCATGATTCAATTCATGGTTCATGGTTCAATTCATGATTCGATTCATGATTCATGATTCGATTCATGATTCAGTTCATGATTCAAGATTCAATTCATGATTCAGTTCATGATTCATGATTTATGATTCAATTAATGATTCATGATTCAAGATTCATGATTTAATTCATGATTTATGATTCATTTCATGATTAAATTCATGATTCAATTCATGATTCATGATTCAATTCATGATTCAATTCATGATTCGATTCATGATTCATGATTCAATTCATGATTCATGATTCATGATTCGATTCATGATTCATGATTCATGGTTCATGATTCAATTCATGATTCATGATTAAATTAATGATTCATTTCATGATTCATGATTCAATTCATGATTCATGATTCAATTCATGATTCAATTCATGATTCAATTCAAGATTCATGATTTGATTCATGATTCATGAATTATGATTCGATTCATGATTCATGATTCAATTCATGATTCAATTCATGATTCGATTCATGATTCATGATTCGATTCATGATTCATGATTCGATTCATGATTCATGATTCAATTCATGATTCATGATTCATGATTCGATTCATGATTCATGATTCATGGTTCATGATTCAATTCATGATTCATGATTAAACTAATGATTCATTTCATGATTCATGATTCGATTCATGATTCATGATTCAATTCATGATTCAATTCATGATTCAATTCAAGATTCATCATTCGATTCATGATTCATGAATTATGATTCGATTTATGATTCATGATTCGATTCATGATTCATGATTCAATTCATGACTCATTTCATAATTCATGATTCAATTCATGATTCATGGTTCGATTCATGATTCATGATTTGATTCATGATTCATGATTCGATTCATGATTCATGATTCATTTCATGATTCATGATTCATGATTAAATTCATGATTCAATTCATGATTCATTTCATGATTCATGATTCATTATTCAATTCATGAATCATGATTCGATTCACGATTCATGATTCAATTCAGGATTCATGATTCATTATTCGATTCATTATTCATGATCATGGTTCATTTTTCAATTCATGATTCATTATTCGATTCATGATTCAATTCATGATTCAATTCATGATTCATGATTCATTTCATGATTTAATTCATGATTCATGATTCATGATTCAAATCATGATTCATGATTCGATTCATGATTCATGATTCATTTCATGATTCATGATTCATGATTCAATTCATGATTCAATTCATGATTCATGATTCATGATTTGATTCATGGTTCATGATTCAATTCATGATTCATGATTCAATTCATGATTCATGATTCAATTCATGATTCATGATTCGATTCATGATTCATGATTTAATTCATGATTCATGATTCATGATTCAATTCATGATTCATGATTCGATTCATGATTCATGATTCGATTCAAGATTCATGATTTAATTCATGATTCATTATTCAAGAATCATGATTCGATTCATGATTCATGATTTAATTCACGATTCGTGATTCGTGATTCAATTCATGATTCATGATTCGATTCATGATTCATGATTTGATTCATGATTCATTTCATGATTCATGATTCAATTCATGATTCAGTTCATGATTCATGATTTCTGATTTAATTCATAATTCATGATTCATGATTCATGATTCAATTCATGATTCAATTCTTGATACATGATTCATGATTCGATTCATGATTCATAATTCAATTCATGATTCATGATTCATGGTACATGATTCAATTCATGATTCATGATTAAATTAATGATTCATTTCATGATTCATAATTCAATTCATGATTCATGATTAAATTAATGATTCATTTTATGATCATGATTCAATTCATGATTCATGATTCAATTAATGATTCAATTCATGATTCTTTTTATGATTCATGATTTAATTCATGATTCAATTCATGATTCGATTCATGATTCGATTCATGATTCATGATTCATGATTTAATTCATGATTCATGATTCAATTCATGATTCATGAATTATGATTCGATTCATGATTCATGATTCATGATTCATGATTCAATTCATGATTCATGAATTATGATTTGATTTATGATTCATGATTCAATTCATGACTCATTTCATAATTCATGATTCAATTCATGATTCATGATTCAATTCATGATTCAATTCATGATTCATGATTCAATTCATGATTCATGATTAGATTCATGAATCATGATTCAATTCATGATTCATGATTCATGATTCAAATCATGATTCAATTCATGATTCATGATTCGATTCATGATTCATGATTCGATTCATGATTCATGATTCATGATTTAATTCATGATTCATGATTCAATTCATGATTCATGAATTATGATTCGATTCATGATTCATGATTCATGATTCAATTCATGATTCATGAATTATGATTTGATTTATGATTCATGATTCAATTCATGACTTATTTCATAATTCATGATTCATGATTCGATTTATGATTCATGATTTGATTCATGATTCATGATTCATGATTCAATTCATGATTCATGATTCAATTCATGATTCATGATTCATTTCATGATTCATGATTAAATTCATGTTTCAATTCATGATTCATTTCATGTTTCATGATTCAATTCATGATTCATGATTCAATATTCAATTCATGATTCATGATTCAATTCATGGTTCATGGTTCAATTCATGATTCATGATTCAATTCATGATTCATGATTCGATTCATGATTTATGATTCATTTCATGATTCATGATTCATTTCATGATTAAATTCATGATTCATTTCATGATTCATGATTCAATTCATGATTCAATTCATGATTCGAATCATGATTCATGATTCGATTCATGATTCATTATTTAACTCATGATTCATGATTAAATTCATGATTCATGATTAAATTAATGATTCATTTCATGATTCATAATTCAATTCATGATTCATGATTAAACTAATGATTCATTTCATGATTCATGATTCGATTCATGATTCATGATTCGATTCATGATTCATTATTTAACTCATGATTCATGATTAAATTCATGATTCATGATTAAATTAATGATTCATTTCATGATTCATAATTTAATTCATGATTCATGATTAAACTAATGATTCATTTCATGATTCATGATTCGATTCATGATTCGATTCATGATTCATGATTCGATTCATGATTCATGATTCATGATTCATGATTCAATTCATGATTCATGATTTAATTCATGATTCATGATTCATGATTCGATTCATGATTCATGATTCAATTTATGATTCAATTCTTGATACATGATTCATGATTTGATTCATGATTCATAATTCAATTCATGATTCATGATTCATGGTTCATGATTGAATTCATGATTCATGATTCAATTCATGATTCATGATTAAATTAATGATTAATTTCATGATCATGATTCAATTCATGACTCATTTCATAATTCATGATTCAATTCATGATTCATGGTTCGATTCATGATTCATGATTTGATTCATGATTCATGATTCGATTCATGATTCATGATTCGATTCATGATTCATGATTCATGATTCAATTCATGATTCAATTCATGATTCATGATTTGATTCATGATTCATGATTCGATTCATGAATCATGATTCAATTCATGATTCATGATTCATAATTCAAATCATGATTCATGATTCAATTCATAATTCATGATTCATTTCATGATTCATGATTCATGATTAAAATTATGATTCATGATTCAATTCATGGTTCATGGTTCAATTCATGATTCGATTCATGATTCATGATTCGATTCATGATTCAGTTCATGATTCAAGATTCAATTCATGATTCAGTTCATGATTCATGATTTATGATTCAATTAATGATTCATGATTCAAGATTCATGATTTAATTCATGATTTATGATTCATTTCATGATTAAATTCATGATTCAATTCATGATTCATGATTCAATTCATGATTCAATTCATGATTCATGATTCATGATTTAATTCATGATTCATTATGCGATTCATGATTCATGATTTAATGATTCATGATTCATGATTCAATTCATGATTCATGATTCAAGAATCATGATTCGATTCATGATTCATGATTTAATTCACGATTCGTGATTCAATTCATGATTCAATTCATGATTCATGATTCGATTCATGATTCATGATTTGATTCATGATTCATTTCATGATTCATGATTCAATTCATGATTCAGTTCATGATTCATGATTCATGGTTCATGATTGAATTCATGATTCATGATTCAATTCATGATTCATGATTAAATTAATGATTAATTTCATGATCATGATTCAATTCATGACTCATTTCATAATTCATGATTCAATTCATGATTCATGGTTCGATTCATGATTCATGATTTGATTCATGATTCATGATTCGATTCATGATTCATGATTCGATTCATGATTCATGATTCATGATTCAATTCATGATTCAATTCATGATTCATGATTTGATTCATGATTCATGATTCGATTCATGAATCATGATTCAATTCATGATTCATGATTCATAATTCAAATCATGATTCATGATTCAATTCATAATTCATGATTCATTTCATGATTCATGATTCATGATTAAAATTATGATTCATGATTCAATTCATGGTTCATGGTTCAATTCATGATTCGATTCATGATTCATGATTCGATTCATGATTCAGTTCATGATTCAAGATTCAATTCATGATTCAGTTCATGATTCATGATTTATGATTCAATTAATGATTCATGATTCAAGATTCATGATTTAATTCATGATTTATGATTCATTTCATGATTAAATTCATGATTCAATTCATGATTCATGATTCAATTCATGATTCAATTCATGATTCATGATTCATGATTTAATTCATGATTCATTATGCGATTCATGATTCATGATTTAATGATTCATGATTCATGATTCAATTCATGATTCATGATTCAAGAATCATGATTCGATTCATGATTCATGATTTAATTCACGATTCGTGATTCGTGATTCAATTCATGATTCAATTCATGATTCATGATTCGATTCATGATTCATGATTTGATTCATGATTCATTTCATGATTCATGATTCAATTCATGATTCAGTTCATGATTCATGATTTCTGATTTAATTCATAATTCATGATTCATGATTCATGATTCAATTCATGATTCAATTCTTGATACATGATTCATGATTCGATTCATGATTCATAATTCAATTCATGATTCATGATTCATGGTACGTGATTCAATTCATGATTCATGATTAAATTAATGATTCATTTCATGATTCATAATTTAATTCATGATTCATGATTAAATTAATGATTCATTTTATGATCATGATTCAATTCATGATTCATGATTCAATTAATGATTCAATTCATGAATCTTTTTATGATTCATGATTTAATTCATGATTCAATTCATGATTCAATTCATGATTCATGATTCGATTCATGATTCATGATTCGATTCATGATTCATGATTCATGATTTAATTCATGATTCATGATTCAATTCATGATTCATGAATTATGATTCGATTCATGATTCATGATTCATGATTCATGATTCATGATTCAATTCATGATTCATGAATTATGATTTGATTTATGATTCATGATTCAATTCATGACTCATTTCATAATTCATGATTCATGATTCGATTTATGATTCATGATTTGATTCATGATTCATGATTCATGATTCAATTCATGATTCATGATTCAATTCATGATTCATGATTCATTTCATGATTCATGATTCATGATTCATGATTCATGATTAAATTCATGTTTCAATTCATGATTCATTTCATGTTTCATGATTCAATTCATGATTCATGATTCAATATTCAATTCATGATTCATGATTCAATTCATGGTTCATGGTTCAATTCATGATTCATGATTCAATTCATGATTCATGATTCGATTCATGATTTATGATTCATTTCATGATTCATGATTCATTTCATGATTAAATTCATGATTCATTTCATGATTCATGATTCAATTCATGATTCAATTCATGATTCTATTCATGATTCATGATTCGATTCATGATTCATTATTTAACTCATGATTCATGATTAAATTCATGATTCATGATTAAATTCATGATTCATGATTAAATTAATGATTCATTTCATGATTCATAATTCAATTCATGATTCATGATTAAACTAATGATTCATTTCATGATTCATGATTCGATTCATGATTCATGATTCGATTCATGATTCATTATTTAACTCATGATTCATGATTAAATTCATGATTCATGATTAAATTAATGATTCATTTCATGATTCATAATTCAATTCATGATTCATGATTAAACTAATGATTCATTTCATGATTCATGATTCGATTCATGATTCGATTCATGATTCATGATTCGATTCATGATTCATGATTCATGATTCATGATTCATGATTCAATTCATGATTCATGATTCATGATTCAATTCATGATTCATGATTCATGATTCGATTCATGATTCATGATTCAATTTATGATTCAATTCTTGATACATGATTCATGATTCGATTCATGATTCATAATTCAATTCATGATTCATGATTCATGGTTCATGATTGAATTCATGATTCATGATTCAATTCATGATTCATGATTAAATTAATGATTAATTTCATGATCATGATTCAATTCATGACTCATTTCATAATTCATGATTCAATTCATGATTCATGGTTCGATTCATGATTCATGATTTGATTCATGATTCATGATTCGATTCATGATTCATGATTCGATTCATGATTCATGATTCATGATTCAATTCATGATTCAATTCATGATTCATGATTTGATTCATGATTCATGATTCGATTCATGAATCATGATTCAATTCATGATTCATGATTCATGATTCAAATCATGATTCATGATTCAATTCATAATTCATGATTCATTTCATGATTCATGATTCATGATTAAAATTATGATTCATTTCATGATTCATGATTCAATTCATGGTTCATGGTTCAATTCATGATTCGATTCATGATTCATGATTCGATTCATGATTCAGTTCATGATTCAAGATTCAATTCATGATTCAGTTCATGATTCATGATTTATGATTCAATTAATGATTCATGATTCAAGATTCATGATTTAATTCATGATTTATGATTCATTTCATGATTAAATTCATGATTCAATTCATGATTCATGATTCAATTCATGATTCAATTCATGATTCGATTCATGATTCATGATTCGATTCATGATTCATGATTCGATTCATGATTCATGATTCAATTCATGATTCATGATTCATCATTCGATTCATGGTTCATTATTCAATTCATGATTCATGATTAAATTAATGATTCATTTCATGATTCATGATTCAATTCATGATTCATGATTCAATTCATGATTCAATTCATGATTCAATTCAAGATTCATGATTTGATTCATGATTCATGAATTATGATTCGATTCATGATTCATGATTCAATTCATGATTCAATTCATGATTCGATTCATGATTCATGATTCGATTCATGATTCATGATTCGATTCATGATTCATGATTCAATTCATAATTCATGATTCATGATTCGATTCATGATTCATGATTCATGGTTCATGATTCAATTCATGATTCATGATTAAACTAATGATTCATTTCATGATTCATGATTCGATTCATGATTCATGATTCAATTCATGATTCAATTCATGATTCAATTCAAGATTCATCATTCGATTCATGATTCATGAATTATGATTCGATTTATGATTCATGATTCGATTCATGATTCATGATTCAATTCATGACTCATTTCATAATTCATGATTCAATTCATGATTCATGGTTCGATTCATGATTCATGATTTGATTCATGATTCATGATTCGATTCATGATTCATGATTCATTTCATGATTCATGATTCATGATTAAATTCATGATTCAATTCATGATTCATTTCATGATTCATGATTCATTATTCAATTCATGAATCATGATTCGATTCACGATTCATGATTCAATA